>NW_021637611.1:0-224766 GCF_004799145.2 Neltuma alba | reverse complement strand
CAAATTCCGTTTAATGTCCATTGCAGCATTATTGCTGAAATGAGTCATTCAGTGCAGGGCGCACGCTTATCGTCATATTAGGGTCCTGACCTGTCGTGGCGTTGTTTACTTTGAATATCTGCTCAGGTCAAAAACGAAAATGATCATCTACAGTCATGAAAGGTTTGGAACCTTAGAAGGTTGAGTTCTATTTAGTTTCACCATAAAGAATTACTGTTTCTTTTCTTTTGGGTGCTGTCTGACCTGTGTGATTTACGCTGTCACAATTGGTTCATCATCATCATGATATTGCAAAACGCTTTTCTCAAAGTACTCTTCTAGTCTTCTGGATAAATATTCTTATATATGTAATTTAATAAACAGTCTGTGCTTCTTTCGTATGTGGTGTTGTATTAAGACTTAATGTTAAATTTCCCGTGTGGAAAACCCACGATTGTGGAGAGTTCTAATGGGCAAAGGTCTTTCAATCGTTGCAGGCTTATTAACTCAGGATCATTGTAAAGTTGGCTTTTGCTTGAAAGTTTTTGGTTATTGCCATCCCAAGATATGATGAACGGAACTCAGTATATCGGTGAAAGTTCGAGTTCAACTTCTCTCTCAGTAGTCAACATGATATTGAGGATGACCGCATGATTGCTGTCATGTTATCTGAAGAGTATGCCAAATTAGATGGCGCAGTTGGTAGGCGCCTTTCCAACCTGCGCACCCGTTCCTGTAAGAATTCTTACAACTCCGTTATTGCCCAGATTATCTAACAATGCCTTTTACTTGAATTTTCCACCAATTCTGGTCATACTATGGTCATGCTTAATTTAGTTCCAGTTTTAATCTCCTCTTCGCAAATCACTCAATTGCCTGTTAGGTAAACTATGATGCTAATTATGCATATCTTAACACATAAATTCAAAGGCCAAAAGAAAAACTATCGCTAAGATTCAGCTGAGTGGGGGTAATTTAAATCTTTTAGAGGATCATGATCTGTCATGCATTCTTGATATTTTCTATTATTATCTTGCTGCTTTGGGATATGGTTCTTAATGACTTTGTTATGGTATTCTGCACTGTCCTCTCTCAAAGAAAAGTGAACTTTCTTTATAGTTGTCAAATAATGACTATGGAGGAGAGATTATTGACCTTTTTTAAAAGGAGGTGGAAGAGAAATTTGTCTGAAATTTTGTGCTTGACTAAAATTTCAGCATGTGCCCCGGATTAATTCCTTCATACCTGACACAAATGATGCTAGTATGGATCACCAGCGCCTTCTTCAGAGGTATGCCACTTTGCAGCTGTGTATTTCAGCTATTTTGACAGGGAATATTATAAAGCTTCAAAGTCTGATAAAAGATGGCTGAAATAGTAATGAGCAAGTGGTCGTCATGCATGATTAAATACATCATGTGGTCGAACAAGTAGTGCGTTTTCTTCTTTATATCGAGAGATTTAGAAACTATATGTATATAAGTGGGCATTCAAATGAAAATTGCTCAATCTAATGATGTATTGACACAAATAATGAGGGATCAGCTAGTACATGTGTTATAAACCCATTCCTGCTGTATATTTACTCTTGATTGGAGGTACTAAACCCGTCTCTCTTGACTTTTATAGGTTGAACATGTATGGTCTATGTGAAGTCAAAGTTTCTGGAGATGGAAATTGTCAGGTATTATTGTGGCAACAATTTTCTAAAATTATCTGCTTAGAACATTTATTAACTGTTCTCCCAATCTTGCAGTTTCGTGCACTTTCAGAACAGCTGTATAGGTCACCTGAATACCACAGAATGTTCGGAAAGAGATTGTGAAACAGGTATGTCCACTCAGAAAGCACTAGCCAAATACATGTTACTGGCTATGAGGACATCTGGTTTTCTTGGGTTACGATTTTTTTTAACTAAATAACGGTTGAAATTTATCTATACATGAGTGAGTTTTAATTGGTGATTGCATCCTCCAGATAGGGGGCATAATTCGAGTTTGATTCTTTTAAGTGTCCAAGATACGTTTAATATGTTTGTAAAGGATGCTTGTCTTAACTGAACATAGAAGGGAGGCAAATAAAAGAGATAACATACATTGATAAACCCAAGACACGTTTAATATGCATGTGAAGGATGCTTATCTTAACTGAACATATAAGAGAGGGAAATAAAAGAGATAACATACATTGATAAACCAAATACAAATTGTTTATATGTTGTGATCATACAAATTGTCTCTTGCCTTAGGTAGATAAGCATGGAATTTGATAGTTCTGTTAAAATGATACCTAGACAATTTGAAATGCTTATTTGCCCAAAATTTCTCTTTGCCAGCTCAAAGACCATCGCTCCTTGTATGAATGCTATGTCCCCATGAAGTACAAACGATATTACAAAAATGGCAAAGTATGTGTCTTTCAGACAAATTTTTATTGATACCATTATATATTCATTGAGCCATTGCCTTTATCGGTTCTTCAAATTTTTTTTTTCCTTGCGTTTGCTGATGTGAAACTTACACCATTCTCCATTTATCTTTCTCATGACAGATCTGGAGAATGGGGGGACCATGTTACCTTACAGGCAGCTGCTGATAAGGTGTGTTACGCTGTTTTCAAATAAGCTCTTTCCTTCTGTGGGATTCGGTAAATTGATTAGTGTTTTTGTTCTTTCTTTTTCATTTTATCCATACACTGCTGTTTTAACTGAGATGAAAGTTCAATTCTTCTATGGAATGCGGCAAAATCAGTTAATACTTTTGTTCCGAGTTGTTTATTACTGATAGGTTAATGTTTTTATAATAATCATAATGGGAATGATGATTATTACCGATCAGCTGGGAGATGGTGATGACTCACACATGCGTAGTGAATGTAACTATTGTTTTCGCATTGTATCTTATCATTTGCTGTCACTGGTAGTGACTAGGTAGAATGATAAATTTACCCTTTACATATGCTTGGACATGTGCTTGTATGCTTTTTGCAAAAATATATATTTATATATAGGGTACGTTACTTTATCATTCACTGCCCCTAATAATAACTAAAGAGTATAATGAATTTGCATTTTACATCATTAAATCGTGATCTGCGTTATGTTCAAAATTCCCCTTTTCCTTTTCTATTTGCGTTTGTATTATCCTCTTCTCTTTAGGGTGGAGTCATCTATAACTTGATATGCTATATTATACTAGATCATTTGTGTTGTGATCCAAGTTCCGCATCTGGAAATTGGTGGAGAGCATATACATATGCGCTATAAAGCAATTGAATTTCAGCTATTTTTCTTCCTTGATTTGCTGTGTATTACCGTTAGCTGTTAGAATGTAATATAACCTGGCTTGTTTGTAATTTAGTTTGCAGCGAAGATATGCCTTTTAACATCATTCAGAGACACTTGTTTCATTGAAATTACGCCACAGTACCAAGCGCCAAAGCGTGGTAAGACTATTATTACTCATCACCATGGTCAAAACACTTGTTCAGTTAAACATGAATCGATGCAAAAGTATTTTGTTAGCAATTCAGATTATGAAAAAATGCGTTGATGAGAGCATTCTTTTCATATTTTAATGATGCAGAGTTGTGGTTGAGCTTCTGGTCTGAGGTTCATTACAATTCGCTATACGAAATTCGAGGTTGGTTCGCCGTAAATTCCCAAAAGTGGCTTTTTTGGTCGGAATACTGAACACGACTTTATGAATTGACTATTTGTTTTATCATCTTCAATGTAGATGCACCGATCCAGCATAAACCAAGGAGAAAGCACTGGCTATTCTAGGAGAGTTCGGTTCGTCACATTGATAAAAACCATTTTGGACATGTGTAGGAGTAAAAAAATTATTTTGGTCCTTGAAAGATAAAAGCTTTTTTTCAGTTCATCCCCTGAATTTTTGGATTCATCAATTGAATTGTTGATGATCTCAATATTTACTGCAATTTTATTCTACAGTGCTGGGTTCAAAGCATACCGTGATTCGATTGAGAAATGGCATACTATCTTTCAAGGATCAGAAGATAATTTACTCAATTGGGATGAGTTCTGTGTATATTTCTGTTCTATATATTGGATGAGAGAGTTGGTGGAGAAGGAGAAGTGGAGGGAAGAGAGGGAGAGATCAGAGATTATGGGTCTTCTCTTTCCTCTTTTTTTTTTCTTCCAATTTTCATTCATTTATTTATTTTTTAGTTATATAGTATTTGAATTTTTTTTCTCCTGTTGTAGACAGTACAGTATGAACATTGGCGATTGCTCAGTGAAAGCAAATACGGTTACAGTTATGCTTTTTGGTTGCAAGTAAATGTCGTTCATGCTCGGAATCTTTTTAATAAAGAATATTATTCTTTTGAAAACATTGATTGTTAACATAAATTATAAATATCGTCGCACAGTTTTCATTTAATACGATGTAAATAATGGTATGTTAAACTAAATAGAATTTATGAGCAATGAGACATCTCCACATAGTCCGCCGCTAGGCACCATTGGGCATTGCTAATTTTTTAAGCGGGAGATTGTATTCAAAGATGAAATTCATAAATTAATTATTAAGGTATTTTATCCTCCTCCGGTCTTAAATATAAGGTTATTATACATACTAGTATAAGGGTCTTACATTTAGATTGGAGGAGTATTTTATCACTATTTGTATTTACTATTCATATATCAGTCAAACTATGAATATTTACCATTCAAACGCCTCGATTCTAAATGAAACAATAAGTAATTATTATTAATGATCTTTTGAAATAAACAATTTGTAAATTTCATAATAAAAAAGAAAATCTGCTCATTCTCTTTCCCTCTCCCAAACAGGCTCTGAAGTCATTCAAATGGAACTCGGGGGATGAAATGAATCCTGGTCGGGGCAAACAAGAATGAAGGAAGTTTTGAGATGAAATTTTTTATTAAAAAAAATCATTTTAAATGTAGGATGAGTTGAGTCGACAATGACGTGTTGACTTTATCTTTCACCCACTCGGGATTTCTTTTCTTTTTCCAATAAAAATCACCTCATTTTCTATCTTCAATTTAGCACATAATCTACCATATGAAACTGTCTGGTTCAATTACTCTTCTTTTGAAGAATTTGAATTTCTGAGAAACATAAGAAATTTTAGAGTAAATCAAGTAAGTATAAGAAATCTCATTAGCAGTAAACACGCATGATGATGTAGTGTTATCTTGCAGATGTGGTGGCGCGCTGGAACTGGAAACTGAGAGAACATTAAATGTTGAACTGGACATAATGTAACATACCAAACTCAATAATTGTGAAATTACACTTATATATATATATATATATATATATATATATATATATCATTCAGCAAACTAGTTAAAGCTGTGCTGTGCATGCTCTGTTGAATGTTAATCAAGGCCAGCTAATCCCCACTTCATATTCAGTCTTCCAGTCCCCCCATCCATATTGTCATATTATCTGTTTCTTAATTGCTTTTGACGTAACATAAAGTTATCTTCTTCCTAAATTTATAATCCATCTTATTAAAGCTTCCCCAATAACAGTCCACTTCTCCCTATCTACTGCCACTTTCTTTGTGTTTATTCCATGTGTATACTATTTTTCTGTCATTAAGACCTAGTTAATTAATTTGAGCAGATTAAAAAAATTAATTAAGTTAGCTATTTGTTATAAATAGGTATGTCCTTTCTAAAATACTCTTGCTAATCTTGCATATTAGCTAAATTACTATTTAATAAAACATTTAACACGTACAACTACTATAAAACTATTTTGAAAAAAAAATAAATATAAAAGATAAGTAAATTGGGGTCTTATATTTATATCAAATTAAAAATCAAACAAGTTCTTATAACAAGACACGAAGGTAGCGTTAGGCTCAGCTTGAAGTCAACTCAATTTGATCTGTATCAATTATTGGACTTGCGAGTGAATGGTGGAGTTTCTGGTAGGGTGTATCGTCAGAAATTAAGAGGAGGGCATTCATCTGACCTAAGTGATCTTCAGGTGCAATACATCGCATGTTATGTTTGTCTCCAATTCTCAGCTTTTTCCTCCAGCCCCAAAACGTGCATTTTTCAAAATTGGATGCTCATATAAAAGACAGCTAGAGAAGATTTTGATTGGACTTACGTACAGATTACATTGCTAAGTTTTATGACTGCATACAATCTCCCAAAGGTGGTGGGCATTTATTTGATTCTTGGTCCGAACCAATCAAGAGGCCATTCTCAAAGGGTTGTATTTCTAGCTGTACAAACCAGCCAATAATGCTAAAATTATCAGTCCCTCCCCAATAATCCTATCCATTTATTTCTAAAACGCTGCTTATCTTAATATCAAATCACACGACCTTCCCTTGTTCCTCAAACTCACTCGCCTCACATGCCGTGTTTCTGTCTTTCCTCACACAATAATCCCAGTTCTCAATTCATTCACCAACTATATATCACCAATGATCAGATTTGCTTGGAGTAATTAGATGTTTTATATATGGTGTTGTTGTAGTAATGATTCGAGAAATCAAGAACAGATGATTCGGGCATGCAAAAAAAAAAAACCCCAAGAATATTAAGGATACGTGTAAGCTATTTGATTATGAGGAAAGAATAATTATGCATGTGGCATGATTATATATACGATAATGGGTAATTAGAGTGGGAGTTAAAGCACGGAATGGGATTAATTATTGGGTATGGAAGATGCCAAGTTGGGAAATTGGCATTCGAATCTTGAAATTGGTGGTTGGTTCGTCAACCTAACGGACCAAAACCTCCCATGGGATGCTGTGCCTGTAACCATAGACACTTTGGTCCCATCTTTATCATCATTAGATGCATTTAAATTCACTTTATAATTATTTTTTTTACTTTTAATAAGTTTTTTTGTCAATTAAGTTAAATTATGATACAGGAACTCACACTCAGTAAAAGCATGATTATCTGAAAACTTACGTACTTGCTATGTTATTATTACGTTACGTTTTAATTGAAAATATTGACCATGAACTCCCCCCCCCCCAAAACCCCAAAAAAAAAAAAAAAAAGAATTACCTGTCATGTTCTCACTTCTGGAAACGATAACATGTAGGTTCACTTGCTGCCTTTTAAAGCGAATCAAAACAGAGAATTAGGAAGTGGTAGATTGATTTTTTTTTCTCTTTTTCAGGATGCTTGATGTGATATGCTTAGCAAACACGTAATTCTCAGTACGTTATTTTTTTTTTTTTGGGTGAAAGAAAAGGGATTTCTCAGCACGTTATTGTACATAATGACTGGCATGTTCATTTGCTGAGAGATCAATGTGAGTGTTTTACTGTAAATTAATTTTTATATTTAGGATTCCGATCCTTAATATAAAAATTTATTTGATTTTTATTTTGATTTTAAATATAAGACCCTAATTCATTTTGTCTCTCATATTTATTTATTTTTTTAAAATAGTTCCTTATAATAATAGTAGTTCCAGTCAATATACTTGATTAGCAAAAATATTTGAAAAAACACAACACATATCTATTACAAATAACTAATTTAACTAGTTTTCTTAATATATTCAAATTAGTCAACTGGCTCTTACATTAAGAACCGGAAGTAGTAGTTTATAAATTGTAGAATAAAAGTATTGATGCAAGTTGGACATGCTTTTTACCATATACGGATTATTTATGAGTTACGAATTATGTGATCACTGCTCATTTTTAATATGTGTACTGACATTGATCTTATTCATCTTCGTCGTTGGAGATTTTTCTGGTCAAAAGTAATTTTGTAACAATGTAAATATTATGAAAAATATTTTGCTAGGCTTGAAATAACAGTGCCTGGAGTCCTCTTTCAAGATGCTCACCATTAAAGAAAGGTATGATGGTAACCCGTTTTCACTCAAGGCGCATAATTAAGACACTGGAGTGAATCGGAAAACAAAATTAACGTATTAAACACATCATAATTGAACGTTTTGGAGAAACTCTTAGTTTTAATGATGTACTAAATACTAAACAGAAAACCATTATTATGATAACAACAGTAATTAATGAAAGCCCGCAGGACAAAGAAAATGATTACCGTTTCATAGACACTTCAAAGCTGTAATGATGTAAACAGAAAGCCTTCCGTTTTTCACTTTTCCTTTTTCGTTTGTATGCCTCACAACTCACAGTTCATTGAATAGTCTAGGACAAGACATGAGTGAATTTCTATATTTAAAGGGAAGAGAAATAGAGAATGATATATATATATATATATATATAAAGTAAACATATGCTAAAAGATTTGTTTAGTCTCCTTTTACAGGTGTTTTACATGTCTGTAGATCAGGTAATAATAATGGACAATGGGAATGGGATAAGCAATCAAAAGGAAACCGCGTGGTGGCTTCTCAAATGCAGATTCTAAGTCGCTTCTTCCACCAAAAATTTCAAAGGATTTTGAACAAAAGTGAGTGAGAGAGAATGAAGGGCCCAACTGGGAATGCCATGGTTCTGCCTTTGCTTCCTGCCTCTATATATACCCTCTAGTCTTCTTCACCATTCATTCATTCCTTACTTCTCAATGGCTTCTGCTCTCTGGACTCTCTCTCTCATTTTGGCTTCGCTCTCCTCCGCCGCCCTCGGCGGTGTCCCTAGGAGGCCCGTTGACGTCCCCTTTGGCCGCAACTACAACCCTACCTGGGCTTTTGATCACATCAAGTACCTCAATGGAGGTTCCGAGGTTCAACTTTATCTCGATAAGTACACTGGTACTTTCCTCCTCACCTTCCCATCTTCATTCGTTTATTTTTCTTTCTTTCTGCAACGAACCTGTTCATCGCTGAGCTACCATTTTGAGCAGGCACTGGCTTCCAGTCCAAAGGATCCTACTTGTTTGGACACTTCAGCATGTTTATCAAGATGGTTCCTGGGGATTCTGCGGGCACTGTCACTGCTTTCTATGTAAGAAGCTGTTCAAGTTTCAATTTTCCCCCCTATACTCCCTAGTTCATGTGCTGTGTTTTCTTGGTTCGCAACATGTTTGCGTGACTTTTTCTTGTGAATGGAAATGTGCAGCTGTCTTCCCAAAACTCCGAGCACGATGAAATAGACTTTGAGTTCTTGGGTAACAGAACAGGCCAGCCGTACATTTTGCAAACGAACGTGTTCACCGGCGGCCAGGGTAACAGAGAACAGAGAATCTACCTCTGGTTTGATCCCTCCAAGAATACCACAGATACTCTGTTCTCTGGAACATGTATCAGATAGTGTGAGTACTTCACATACCCTTCCCCCAAAAAAACATCAACAAGAAATATTGAATGACAGAGATGAAAATGCTCGTGCAGGTTCTTCGTAGATGATGTGCCAATCAGGGTATTCAAGAACAGCCATGACTTGCGAGTGAAATACCCCTTTAACCAACCCATGAAGATATACAACAGCCTGTGGAATGCAGACGACTGGGCCACAAGGGGTGGGTTGGAGAAGACGGACTGGTCCAAAGCTCCGTTCATAGCCACCTACAAGGGCTTCCACATCGACGGGTGCGAGGCCTCCGTGGAGGCCAAGTTCTGTGCCTCTCAGGGCAAACGATGGTGGGATCAGGCCGAGTTCCGCGACCTCGACGCCGCTCAATGGCGACGGCTTAGGTGGGTTCGCAGCAAATACACCATTTACAACTACTGCACCGATCGCAAGCGTTACCCACAAGTCCCTCCGGAATGCGCCAGAGACCGCGACATTTAAATTCAAACTCCAACATCATCTATTCCTAGTACCACATTACATTCTTATTTACAACAAGTCTCATAAGGGACAGGTTCTTCCCGTGTCGGTCATGGATATATAATTATTTATGTCACAGTATATTTGTTCCGAGGGATTGGTGGTTGAGAACAGAGGCCTAGGAGCCTCTGGCTTCGGGTATCTCAACACTGAACTGTGTGTATGCGTGTAAGTGTGAAACTACCTCCGGTGAATTATTCTTAATCGATACAGTAGTGCTACCTTTTACTTGGACGTACGTGTCCTGTATTTTTTAAATAATAACCTGTACCCAAGCCCCAGTTGGGACGCAGAGATAAGTATTCTGATCCGCCGGCCCCAGAAATGACAACGTGACCGACAGGGATTGGAAAGAGGGTAAAAGTAGAAAGCGATGCTTTTGAAAACAGAACCAAATTTAAAGGAGTTGTACGGTGAATATGTAAACAATGGCTCCACCCAGCACTACGAACGTGAGCTGTATTGAAGCTGCGGGGCATGAGAGAATTTTTGGGCCAAATTGTGAAAGGACGATAACAGACACGAGACAAGAGTGTAGGACTTGCTGACTAGGTCGTCGGCGTTATCATCATCAACAAAGTAGCCCTGTGACACGTAGGGGATTGGGAGTAAAAGAAGGCAAGTTAAAAGTAAACAAGACCCGGCCTCATTTACTCGTTTGGTTTAGCCTTCCACATAAACACCTGCGAAGTTTAAATTTGAGCAGAATGAAAAAAGAGAACGTTTTTAACAAGATTGTTTATCAGACTTAAAAATGAGTGTGGTGGAATTTGAAGCACGTTACATATTGGTATTCACCTTTCTTTATGCGTGATTTGTGATGGGGAAAATCAGGCATGGGCATCAACATCTGACTCCATAATCCTGGTGGGTGCCCATATCTTTTTGACTTTGTTTCGTCTGGGTGAAAAGGGGCAATGATAAAACATATAGGTGGTCAATAAAAATACGTAAACAGTGCGTTTTAACCTCGAACGTTTTTCTAGGCTCAAATGGTGTTTTTCATATTGTCATATCATTGTTTATTGCCAGTCGGTCTTCTTAGGTTCGAAATACTGTTTCAACCAAATCTGTGTATATATGTATGCATGCATGTTGGATTAAATTTTTAAAAAAAAAAAAAACAAGGAAAGAATGAAAATGAAGCGAAAGAGAGAGCAGAAGGCGGGCGATACCAAATTGCCAGTCGGGCCTATCTTGGGTTTGAGTAAATTTGAAGGCAGGGGCGTGAGACGTAGAAAGACAGAGCAGAAGTGAGATACTGAGATCACAACATATTCCTCTGCTTCAAACCATCCCCCCCCCCCCTCTCAATTAAGAAAACTACGAATAGTAGCAAAACCTGAAGGTTAGTTCGAAGCAGATGGAGTCGTTTCAATGAGGAACTTATACTGATACATATAGGAATAAGTTATTGATCCCACAGAAAGTTATTTGAATGAGCAACTTTTTGTGGGACGAAGTTGCTGTCAATGTAAATGGGTTGGCCTTGTATTGGGTGAACAGAGAATGTGGGCATGTTTGTTTGGCTCTCTCGTCACTGTCTCTTTTCCAAACACCTCTCTTCCTATTAATTGATTATGCATCCAATCTTCATATCCATCAATATCTCTATAATTCACTAATTCTCTGGTTTGCTTTGCATTTTATCATATATATGCTTATATATTTATGATCATTTGTACACTCACATAGCCTGCCCGTTTTGTCAGGATGCTGCGATCTTCTCTGTTTTCTGTGTACTTGTTCATCGAAACCGCCATGATTTTAAGTCCAAACACAAATTACTCTGTTTTTGTTATGAGTAAACTTAGGAATATATTTTATTCTTTTTTTTTAATATATATATTAGGAAGATTTGAACCATTCATCTCTATCTAGGGTGTGCATGGACTAGAGTAGACCAGGTTGGTTATTCATCTGATGTGTGGTCCAGTAAAAACCTCGAGCTAAAAAAAACAACCCAATATCTAGTCCAGACATCCAGTCCAGTACGAACCCAATGTCGGGTTGGATCGGGTTGGTATTGGACTTAGTCTATTAGACTGTCTGGACCAATGTAGGATCACAATTTATTTATTTATTTTAAATGAGAGGCAATATTGCAACTTACTATATAAAATTTTACACTTATTTTAATCCAAACTCTATCAAATTTGATCATTCCCTTTCAATTTCTCAATAATGTCATATTTTATTTATTAATCCTCATTAATATAGATCTTATATTATAGAAAATGTATACACATGCTCATTACTTAGGAAGTTAATAGGTAAATCTTGATTATTTGAATAGATAAAAAACTTATATGAAAGAATTAAAACAAATTAACATTATATAAATAATAGTTAAAAATTAAAAAAGAAAAAGGCTAGACTGGATTGGACCACCTAGTTTGAGGGGTCATCCCTAGTCCAGTCCAGCCTGATAAGACTAGTCTGGTCTAGTCTAATCCAATCTTATTTCGGGCAAATTTTTTTCTGTACCAGATTATACCAAGTTTGTTCAAGTTAGACCAGACCATACTGAATCACTGGTTTTTGCACAACCATATTTCCATCTACTCCACCCTCACATTTGCAACTTGAGTTAGAATATTCTATTATAATATTCTTATACATCAATTAAAAAATTTTCTATTCATAATTTATTTGTAAATAATACACTTTTTGATGTTCTGCTGAAGATGACAACTACTAAAAGTATGCCCGACTTATAAGTTGCTTTCTTCTCTTTGTTCAGGTTTGCCTTTCCCTGGTGCGCAAATTTCGTTTCAATTTTTTTCTTTCTTTTTGTCTTTTTTGCTAACAAATCACATTATGAAAACAGATCGTTTCGATCATCTCTGAGTGAACTTTGCTTGAACTGGGTTCTGGATTGGGTTTCAAAGCTGACGATATATCCCAGTCTTTTAACTCAAGCTGTTGGCCAAACGGAGTCAATGGCAGGTTACTGAGAGATAGTAAATTGGGTCACTCATATTCATGAAAACAAGGGACCAGTTGAGTGTACATTTTCCATGCCATTGTTTTAAGCCAAAGCTAACAGAACAAGGAAGAAAAGCTCCTACTCCTGGCATGGCATGAACATTCAGAATTCAAGGCGAGAAGAATTTTATTACAGAATAAGGAGGCGAGAGAAAATTGGAGGTTCTATTTCTGGGTACAGGTTTTAGTAAGAAAATTGAAGGGGAAAAAAAAGAAGCAAGAAATGTTGTAATCATACAAAAATAAAAACGGCCCAGGTCTGAAGATGGTCGAGGGAGAGGCTCATCACTTCCATTTGTTGGCAACAATGTCAGCCAAATCCACAACCCTTTGGGAGTAACCCCATTCGTTGTCATACCAAGCGATCACCTTCACCATGTCATCTCCCATCACCATCGTCAACGACGAGTCCACGGTGGACGACACGTCGGTGCACCTGAAGTCCACCGACACAAGCGGCTCATCGCACACTGACAAGATCCCTTTCAGCTCCTTGTCGGCACTCTCTCTGAAAGCAGCGTTCACTTCTTCTGCAAAAGTCTTCTTTGAAACCTGAACCACAAGGTCCACCACTGACACATTTGGTGTGGGCACACGCAGGGCAATACCGTTCAGCTTCCCTTTAAGACTTGGCAGCACAAGGGCCACCGCCTTCGCAGCTCCAGTTGAAGTTGGCACAATGTTCAATGCGGCGGCTCTGGCTCTCCTCAGGTCACGGTGGCTGGCGTCGAGCAGCCTCTGGTCTCCGGTGTAGGAGTGAGTAGTAGTCATGGTACCCTTGATGATTCCTGTCAAACAAGAAGACACAAGGGGTTGGTGATGATAGAAATTCTCATGGCGACGACGGAGTTGAATTTGAAGGAGGAGGCAGGAGACGATAATTACCGAATTTCTGATCAAGGACCTTGACGAAAGGGGCGAGACAGTTGGTGGTGCAAGAAGCGTTGCTGATGATTGCTTCGTCGGGGCTGTAATCGCCTTCATTGACACCGACCACGTAGGTAGGGATGTCACCTTTGCCTGGAGCTGTAATGAGAACCTTCTTGGCTCCAGCTTGAATGTGCTTCCCTGCTCCTTCTCTGTCCACGAACACTCCAGTTCCTTCAATCACCAAGTCAATCCCCATGTCCCTGCGATTCAAATACAGCAGTTTAATTTGTTGAATATAGAAGATGTTATTATCGAGGAGGGAGATGTTGATGTGATTATTATTACTTCCAGGGCAGGTTGGCGGGGTTGCGGTTGGAGACGACCTGGATGATCTTTCCGTCGACGGAGATGGCGGTGTCGCCGGCGGGTTTGACGTCGGCCTCGAAGATTCCGAGGGTGGAGTCGTACTTGAGGAGGTGAGAGGCCTGCTTGACACCTCCGGTGTCGTTGATGGCGATGACGTCGAGAGGAGAGTCCTTGCGACCGTGCCAGCATCTCAAGAAGTTTCTGCCGATCCTTCCAAACCCGTTAATGGCCACCTTCAGTTTTGCTTCCGCTACTCCTTTCCTGTACCCTCCACTGCTTTTAACCTTCACATCACATTTCTCCATAGTTACTATACCATTCATTCTTTTTTTCACTTCCACTCTAGCACACCCTCATCATAATCTCTATAACTCTATCATTTTGTAGTCTCATTCTTCTCTCTTTCATATATTTATATGAAGAAATGCCTAGCCAAATACATACGTACAGAGATATATATGCTCATGTACTATATGCAGGGTGTGTTCTTGGGGGCAGATTCATATACACATTATCGTCGTGCAAGCAATTTTATGATCCGTGATTGTTTAATTATCGTTATATCAAGTATCAAGAAAAACACGACACACAAGCATATGAACCTGCTAAAATATTCTCTTATATTAGTTTGTACTTTGAGAGTTATACATTATCCATAAAGAGATTCTTGGATCCTCACAGATGCCAAGAAGCCAAGTACAAGTAAAGTGGGTAAATCGCATCGACATAGGTGAGAATTTAATGAAGAGGCATTGGAGGCATGCGAGTACTTACTGCAGACGTCTGGAAGGCAATGACTGAATGGAAGTCGTCGGAGGATTTCTTGGAGAAAGGAAGGTAGCCGGATGAGCTGCGGAGGCCGGAGAACTCCGAGAAGCCCTTTCCATTTCCCTGCACCAAAAGATGAACACCGATCATAAACAGGCGGCTCCAGTTTCAGCAAATAACATTGCCGCTTTTATAAACATGGGAGATAAAAGAATCGGATTTTGAAAGAAACAACAAGTGGTGGAACCTGAAGAGTTGGTTTGGCTAGAGAGAGAGTGGCCGAAGCCATGATCATCACCCAGCAAGTGGAGATATGTGAAGTGAAAGCTCCGAAGGAGCTGGGGTGGTAGTGGTGGGGGGAAGAGAAATCAACAGAAATGAGTGAATATTTTCTGGTTCAATATAATGTGACGTTAATTTTATTAAGCGTCCGAGAGGAGGAAGATGTGTGGCTGAGGCTGATAAAAGCAGAGTGAGGATGAGATTCTGGATAGCCTCCCGTACAATGAATGGCTGTGGTTGGTGCTTTCGTCTTTGTGCGCGAGACCCCAATCATCTGTGGCTCTCCTATTTTCCTCATATCTGCCCATCGTTGGGCCTGAGCCTGCCATCCCAACTGGCCCACTTTTGTGGTTTCTCTCTCTTCCATACAAAACTCTGAACATTACAAACTAGGAAATCATAAAAAATCTCAACGCATGGCTAATGGGCAAACGCCAGCACTTGGGGCCATTATTTACTTGGGTTCATGTGTTGCTCACAAATACGCGGTTCTTCTTCAAACAAGCCATCCATCCATTAATTTTCAAGATTTTGAAGCTACCAATTTGTGGTTAATTGAAATCGATGGAAGTTGTGGTTATGTCCCTCTGCTTGTATACGCAAGATCCTACTAAGAGAAAGATGGACACAGGGGTTGGATGGGTCTCACCCACCTGTTGTTCTACATTTTCTCACAACATTGTGTTGTTACGAAAGAGAATCAATATATTAAGAATTGAAATATAAGGTGTTTTGCAAAATATTGAATATACATGTGAAATAATGTGCAATCGTTTTGGTTTATTTTTAATGTTTATTATACTCATATGTTCGGTCTCAATGATAAAAATATATATCAGCTAAAACTACCATTTGATGAAACCTTCAAAATGTACAACTACAACAATGATTATTTTGAAATAGATAAAAGGGATTAAAGTCTAATATCTAGGACCAAATTGAATATCAAATTAGTTTTTAGATTGAGAATTGAAGGTAGTATAATTTGAAGAGTTTCTAGTTTGAATGCTGTAAGAGAAGAGACGTGCAATGTTATGTAAAAATGTGATTTTGGTGGCGCTGCTTTAATAAGATGGTCTGGATAGTATAGAGGCTATTAAGCTATAGTGTTATTATGCAGTCCCATTGACATGATTCAAAATGCCGAATCTGAGGCATTGATAATAGTGTTTATGCGCTCAATTTTTAATCACAGGGAATCTATATATTCCCAAATATCTTTAGCGTAAACAACATTGGTTTCAAATATCTTTAGTTTAAACTTTCCTGCGACTTAAATAAATACACTGGTTTTAACAGAAGAATGGAGTTGGACTGCATCTTTGCTTTTCTCTCTCTCTGTCACAAATCCACGTGTACGGTCCTCATTCAATCCCGTAACATATGTTTAAGTTTCATGGCAGAGAGAGGTGATTTGAAGATGATAGTTAAACAGCAGAGTTATAAAGGTCAGAAATCATGGGTGCTTAATTGGGTGCTTGAATCTTTGGGTTTACAGAATATTGAGTCCTTGTTGGCATGACGAAAGCGTTCAATCAAAACATAATAAACAAAGCAAAGCAAAGCAAAGCAAAAGCGCCCTACAAAGATTGCCTTTGTCCTTGAAATTTTTTCAGACGCATTTCTTTTTCTGGGCCAACTACGCATATTCGGTGCTTAAGAAACAAGCTTTTCTTAATCATAAGCCTTTTTTTTTAATTAAGAAAAAAAAACTACCTAAATCTCAAGGTCAAAGACCGACCTTTTTTCTTTACAATGATTTGAATTTGAGTCAGAGCTCTCACAAATGAGAAACTAACCCCACTGCTTTCCAGCCTTTGAAAATTTTACGTTTAAAATCCTCATTCATAATAACCCCACAGCCATGAAATCTCCAATGGTTGAAGTTGATGAATAGAAATACCCATATAGATTATAGACTATAGTTGAACATATATATACCTCAACGTGAAGGTCCCGTCACCATCCCTTTTTTCCTGATATAAATTAGTGGTCAGTGGAGTTTATGGAAGAATAGATCTTGTAGTAATTTGCAATACTAGACACCCATTTTTAAGAATGATGGAGGTTAAATCTTGTCGCATGATTCACACTAGATTACCTCAAGAAACCCACCCCACAAAAAGAAGAGGCAGTGAGGAACTAGCAGAGCCTTCCTATTAATGTCTAAGGCCATAGCAATATCAACTTTCTGCAACAACAAAAATGCTACGAGGACTGATCAGTAAATTTAAAGTACTGTTAGGGTACAACTTACTGTATGTTTTGGTTGAGGGGAATAAACTTGTGAATATCCGAAGGGTCAGTTTTGGTTACAGAGCTGTCCCAAAACGCTTTTGCGTTGGAGCTAAATAAGAGAAGGTACATGCAAATACCATATAATATTGAAAAGTAAAGCTACGCATTATGGTTAGCAATGTTCCTCTGTTTTTTGGCTGCATATAAATAGGGTGGCCACTGCAACAGGTCGACCGCCCCAGAAAGCGCTCTAATTTTACACTTCCTAACTTTCTTTGGGCCCCCCGGACCCTTCTGCTTCCAAGTTCTACTTTCAATAGTAAACTGATCAGAAACATGGCAAGGGAAGTAGACTTGAAGGTGCTGAACCCAGCACCCCTCTCTTTAAGTTTAAATCCATCTACTAACTTCAGTTTCTTTTCATTTTCATTCGTTCCATTTAAATCTTCACTTGAACACTTTAAATACGAACTTAAACCTGTTTGCATTGACATTATTTCAGAAGATTGAATTGAAAGTGTCTGCTAACTGCTGTGAAGGGTGCAAGAAAAAGGTGAAGAGGGCATTAGGAAGGATTGAAGGTAACTACTGGATAACTACTTATTATATGTTTTCTGGTTTCTTCAGGTGCTGACTGTTGTGATTTACATTGTTAGGTGTTCTGAAGCTGGATATAGACACTTTGCAGCCCAAAGTAACAGTGTTAGGCAACGTGAATCCACAAATATTAATCAAAAGGCTTTTAAAAGTTGGAAAGCATGCAGAACTCTGCAGATACGAGGAATTTGAAGCAGGAAAGAAAGAGGCAGGAATAGCAGCCATAACGAGAGAGGCAGAAAAACAAAACAATGGGCATCGGGAAGAAAAGCAGGTCGATTCAGATGACATTAAAATTGAGAAAGCTAGGGAAATCAGAGAAGGGGGAAGCAGAGGCAAGAACCAAGATCCAAGAAAGGAAAACAAGGAATCGAAATCTAACATGACAGCAAATATTTTCAGTTCGCCTCAAGATATGAAGCAGGAAAATCCTCTTATGCCTCATCCGGAGTCAGATTTCGATGTTCAACCACAAGTTGATTTCAGGGTTCATCCGAGCATGCATCCACACAGTAACATCAAAATTCATCCTCAGCACTGTTACATTGCTCAGCCTTGCGCAGTGGCAGTTCCCTATTATGCAATACCTTCATATCCAGCGCCTCCCATTGAAGGATATTGCCATCTTGACAAATCAAGCTTTCAACCACCGTTCCTGAGACCGGCTGAACGAGTGGGGGACTATTTCAGTGATGAGAACACCATGGGATGCCATGTGATGTGAGAGCTTCGGCCTACTTACGGGTAGCTTAAATACAAGTGGGGTCCAATTATGATTCTTTTTCTTTAGCAGGAAATCAGTTTGACCATTTTTGCAGTCCATGCGACAAATTTTGGTCCTCCCGTGTCTCCGATCACCATAAGATGTTTTCCTTCCATTAGTTTACCACAATTTTGGTCATTATTGACAAATGACAGTTCATTCAACAGAATTGATTTACTGACAGAAGTGGATACACCTCATTGCCGTATGTTTTGTCCCGACTGACAGATTCCCAAATCCAGATTCAACCACACGTACATCTAACTGCACAAAAAATTGCGTGGAGAACAATAGATTACCTTGCTTCTATTAGTACGGTTTCTAGTCAATTATTTGCCATTACGAGGGAGTTGCACTTGCCGGTAGCATGATTGATTGTCAGCCTAACCGGAAATTAAGGCAAGTGGTTGGGAGTAAAAGGCTAAAAATTATAGTTGGAATGATGCATTTGACGAGAAATAGAAAAGAGTAAAGTGAATATATAAGATGTGGATTTCATTAACATCACATTTCCTCCGTGTCACATTCTCTGTTACTTTCAATACAAGGATATCTATGCGCAAGAAGACAATGTGTCATTGGCTTTGTACCAGATTGTTTACTCAACTGTTTCGTCACACTTAAAAATTGAACCAGGTTAGATCCAGGCATGTGATTGTGCTTGAATTATTTCATTTCTAAAGCCATTAATTCTCTCGAGTTAGCCGTTCAAGGTTTAATCGGTAAAACAAGCAAGGATGGCCGGTAGCCCTGAAGGCCCTGGCACAAAACTCGAACTGAAGACTCTTATCCCGTTTGTGTCACGTATCTACTGAAACAAGAAGGACAAAAAAAAAATGATCGAAAATCCGAACATGAGTTTTTTTTTTGGCGGGGCGGGGGTTTGGTTCAACTTTCAACAAAATGATAATGGACATGATTCATGCTCCCCACAATTGGCAGAACGGGGGGACAATGCGTCATCAATATCATCCAAATTGGGTTGAAGCATGTTCACAAGAGAAAATAAAACTATAGACCTGAAATCTTCCATGCATCTTCAGTGGCAGAAGCCAAAACTATGTAACAATTAGGTGAATGAAAATACCAATCCTTTATACCCTTAGAATCTGAAGCTTGGAGGAGAAAGCAATCGCAACCCAGTCCGGCTGAGATGAAGACCATTGAAGCTGCTCAATCTCCGCCCCAGCGGTGTATGCAAGAATAGGATCCAATCCGCCTTCCAGTGGCTGGCCCATTGAGGAAAGATCCCATATCAGAGCCTGAGAGTCATCCCCTGCAGTGCAGATATGGCAAGAACTGTGAGGAGCCCAAGCAATGGCATTCACACTAGCTTGATGCCTCTGCAATTCAACCACAGGAAGAGTCGGAAAACGAATGTCTAGGACGACGACCTTGGCACTGTCCATGATAATTGTGGCCATGTACCTTGGGTCCTGCTTGTTCCAGCCGAGTCGAACCAAGGGGGTATCAGGCTCTGAGCTCTCATAGATGATAGTCGAATGCTCTTTGTCCCGCAAGTCGAAAACCCTAACGGAGCCATCGGCGGAGACGGAGGCAAAGACACCCACACCACCCCAGGCGATGTCGTAAACCTCCTTGTCGTGAGCGATAAGCTGCGTATCCACCGTCTCCTTCTCAATATCCCAGATAGTGCAGGTGGTGTCAATGCTAGAAGTGCCGATTCGCTTAGGCTCCACCTCGTTCCAATCGAAAGAGGTGAGAGGGCCACAGTACTCGCTGTTCTTGTTCCCATTAAGGAAGCTCTTGAGCTCCACCCGAGGGGTCGGGTTCTCTTCCGGGTCCGATATGCGCCAGATTCGGAGAAAATCGCTAGAAGTGGCGAGGAGGTCCGGCCTCTGGCACTCCTTATCAGGAATGAAGATGGCCTTGGTGGGAGGGTATGGGTGCTCGAAGGAGAGGCTAGGGTCGGATCGAATCTCGCCGCTAGAGTCGTCAAGCTGAACAATTTCAACCCTGTTTGGGTACTGCTCCAACAAGCTGGCTATGGCCAAGCGGTACTTCTTGTCGCGACGGACGCTCCAGTTCATGGCGTAAATGTGCCATGGTGCTTCGTAGGTGTAGATCTCCGACCGCTTCTGCTGCTCGTCCAGTCCGTCTTGGGTCGGGTCATTACTGGCCCCCATGTATGTGCGATAGTTCAAGCTCACTTTCTTCCACACGAGGAAATTGGGAAGTTGGGGTTCAGCTTCTCTTCGATGCTATTATCCTCCGCCGCGCCTCCGATGTGGATAAACGGCAATCGTTTGGAGGCTCTTGTGAAACGCAGAGGAAGCGATGTGTCGGGCTCTAAAATGGAAGTCCGAAAACAAAAGGAGGCCAATCCCACGTCTTTGAAGTGGTGATTGGTGACAGGCTCTAGCGAATATCATCACAGAAATTGTATTTTCACCTCTGAAAAAAGGTCATTTATAAATAAATAACTGTTTTACATAATAAAATTCTATGTTAAAAAAAGCCACATAAACTAAGTAACGAATATGAAATTACTAGATTTATTTCAATAAATCATAGTCTCTCCTATATTATCCACCTAACATATCAATCCCAACTTCCCATTGTTCCGCCTTCATCTATCTGTCCCTTCGCGTGAGGCCAATCCTTTTCGCAGCACGGTTCCATTTGGAAATGGGCTCTGGGGAGAAACAGGAGACAGATGGATTTCAAGCAACTAAAGACATATAATTCTTCTAAACCAGATAAAGTTTAAATGCTACATTGCCGCCGCCATTTAGATATCATATGGCAGCAGAAGCACTTGTTGTCTGTAATTTGGGCCACGACTCGACAGTTCTTTTTTCCTTGAGGAATCAACCGACATCACGATTTAGTTGCCATATTACATTGACTGACAAACCCAAGAAAAAGAAAAAACGAAAATCAAAACAAACGTTTGAAGCAGAGGATATCCAAAATGACTTGCACATTTTTAGGGATGAAACGCAAAATAACTACATCTTAGCCATACAATCCAAGCGATGGAAGGTAATGTTCCGCCATAAGAGCAACGACGCCCCGTCCAATTATCCATAACCAAGTGAAGGAAGGCTCTACGAGGGAGACGCTTAATCAGAATCCTCATACACTTCTCCGTCATCAGAGAACTCATCAAATGATCTGAGATCAAGCTGGTAGCGAAGGATACCTCCGATGCCACCAAACCCTCTGCAAAACTGTGATCCTTCTTGAGATTTATTGGTCACAAACTCCAGCGAGCAACCATATCGCCTGTACTCATTGGCAAACCACTCCAGCAAAGGCATCTTGTCCTGCGTCTCCAACTCCGCAGAGGTGGCTGAATCCCGGAAATTGGTTTCATCAGCCTCTTGATCCTTGTTTAAGTGCTTTACGACAGTCTCACCAGTATTAGTATTTTTCAGCACATACCTATTGATATCCAAACTTTCCCATACTATAAGCGTCTCAATGGCACCCATCTCCAGAGCCTTCAATGTGTCATCAACCCCAAAGACATATTTACCAGTATCCTGGCTGATCTCTTCAAAGTATTTCCCTATCAACTTTTTTTCTTGTATGAACTTCACATTTGACAAAATCTCGGCAGATAACTCAATAGCTTGATTAAAACCATTTTCCCCACCATATGAAACATCAACCACATTCAATATTTTTGCCGCTAGACGAGGGTCAAACATATCTGACTGGCTCAGCTCAGTCTTGAAGTCAGCAGAACCTGCAAGTATAAGTCCAGCAACATTAGGCTGACTAGTGGCAGGATTAATGAAAAACTGTGTGGCAAGTTCTGCAGTCTTTCTAACATAGTTGTGTCGTTTTTCCATTCGAAGACGAGCAAAACGCAAGGCAGACTGTCCTCCTCTACCATGTTTCTTTGGTAGGTCAACGGTAAATTTATGAAGCACCTCACGAGTATTTCCACTTAATGTCCCAAAAAGGGTACCATTTCCATCCATTACAATGAAACCAAATTTGTCATCAGATTCTAAAAGCTCATTTAAAGCTTCAGTGTGAAACTTGTTATCACAAAGGTAAAGGGACGCATTAATAGGCCTGAAAGGTTCAAAATCGATGGTCACCTTTTTTTCTTTGCCATCTTCAGTGACAACAGTTCCAGTATAAAGAACCAATCCATTTGGAGGAACCTTGTTATATAACTTCAACCTCTGTTGCGCTGAAGTAATGGCTCCCAATACTGACTGTCGATTCACCCTGCTTTTGATGTTTGAAGCAGTTCCAAATTCATCTCCCAACATCTTGGTGACTCTGGATATTTGATCACGAGGAGGCATTATTAAAGAAATCATGCTGGTGCCATTACCTCTTGCAGCTTCCAATGCTTTAATCAATTTCTTGATCTTCCATATCTCAATGTTCTTGTCTGATTCATTACTGTCAGCCATTGTAGGTAAAATGGAAGACTAACCTACAACCATTACCACAAGAAAGCATGTCAGCAACTTTAGGAAACATGAATCAATAAACATGTAAAAGCCAGTCAAAATCACAAATATTTTAATTCATTCACTCATCAGATAACACCGTTACAGTAAAGAAGGACCATTATGTACATCTGTTTCTGCTACAAACGCATAGCATGCAATGAAGGAAGGGAAAATCAAATACTAGTAAATTGGTTGCTTAAAATGATGAATGAAAGACCTGATACAGATCTTTTAATGATGATAGACTCGACGGAAAGCCAGGATTTGAAAGCTTGCGTAAACAAATTATTCTTCTCTTTCACTTTTTACATATATTTTATATATGAAGTTAATGGGGATATTTTAAACCTTGGTGATTTGGTTCAATAGTTGAGGAATATCAGCCGTACCAGCGGGTTATGAGTGAGCATAATTTGGTACGGTACTGGAAAGAATAAAATGTCAAATCTATGACAAGAAATTTTATTCATGTATCAACGTGGGAATTTCAAGGCTGAGTTTTTCTAAACTAAATCAGGATGCACGCATAGAAAATTCATAAGTGGACCTTTTAATTGAATATTTCAATGCAGACGTAAAAATCAATTACAGCAAATCCAGTAGCAAAGAACGAAATTTGAAAAGTGTCCAAGTTGCATTTTGTGTAACCCTTTCCAGCCTCATTTAACCTTTCTCTGTGTGAGTTAGCAATAATTGTAAATTTTTTGCAGCAAAACCTGGCCTCCACTTTTTAGTCATTAAAAGTTGTCCAGGGCCTTACATCAGTTCAGGTAAGACAGGATTAATCCAACCAGAAATCTTAGATACATATTCTCGGGAACTATAAACGGTGCTCAAACAAATCAAGAAAAGAAAATGAAACAGAATGACCAGAACCAGTTTCCAATGGGTCAAAATTAAGATATTGAAAGAAATCTACCAGAAAGGAATAAACTAGTAAATCAATTAGTCTTAGTTCCACATAGATCAGTACATCGAGTGAAAATCGATGTCCACGAATGTAGCAATCGAACAATTGAATATATCGTCATCCAGCGTTACAAGCCCGAAAAATTTGATCCAGATTGTAAAGAAATTTACCTGTTGGGTGATGATGATTAGGGGTAGGAGACTTTCGGCCCCTGATTTCTTCCCGCCTAGGGTTTCCGCTTGAGCTTACCCAAGCTGCGCTGCAAGATTTTCCCCTCTTGTCTTTGTTCAAGAACTTCCGGCCCCACCAACGTGCTCCTCAGATTTTTCCTTCTTGCACCGCAGAAAATTCCTTGTTTTTTTAATTATATAAAAAGGAAAATCTAAAGATCATCAACGTTCATTAGTCCTTACCATCGCAGGCCAAACTTGTTTCGATTCTTCTTTTAAATAAAACAGAAAAACAAGTAGAGTCAATGGGGTCAAATTTTAGGTTCCATTTGTCTGATCACCACAAAGATATTTTTCTTTAAAATCTATTTCACATGATACTTTCATTTGTCGATAATCTTAAATATAAAAACTATTTAATTAATTTAAGTAGATTAAAAAATTAAGTAAAATTATTTTTTTTATAACAAATATGAATTGATCTTCTCAAAGTATCCTTTTTAATAATTATTATCCTTAGATAATAAAATAAAAAAATTTTAATACATGTAATCAATAAAGATATTTTAAAAAGATTATTATTTTAGAAAGAAACTTTCAGTAAACAGACAAGAATAATAGAAACTTAGAAAGTGTACCAGCACGAGTTCAATTTCGAATCAGCTCAAGTTTCCAAACTCTGCAAATCAAATAACTGATATTTACATAGAGTTCAGATTACTATAGGTTAAATGAGGGTGGCACAGCAACTAGAGGGGGAAGCCAGAAAATAGCAAGAATAAAGAACAGGTGGGGGAGGTATATTCTATTTATAAGGTTAAGGTGACCACTGTATAAGAAAGTATTATCTGTTTCATTTATTATGAAATGATGATTCTTTGCTTGGCCCTCCATTAACAATAAGAAAATTAATAGGGATTAATTTCTTATTTAATTGGCTTTCTTGTTCTCCAATCCTTCCAGGGGAATTAATGCTGATTTATTCTCATACTTGACTGTTTTTTTTTTTATTTACCCAATGAAAAAGGCTACCCATAAGGCATCCTCAGTCCAGCAGAGATAAATTTAGAACGCTGTTCATTTTTAGATCATTTTCAGTGATTTAATTTTTTTTAATACAGGTGAGGCAACTAGAAATGTTTTATATTTAGCACTGGATGGAGCATTTATTTTTTTAATCGTATAAATTATGCTGCTTATGGTAAATGTGAACGGTTTGTGTGTGCATGTGTTGAAATTTCATGTGAATATATCTTGTTTGCCAAGCTACCCATAAAATATAAGAAAAATTAGTAAAAATCCCTATTTGAAATTTTAATTAGTCAGAAAAACTTGATTTTCACGATCATATTTGTACTTGCACAATTTCAGGATCTTTTTAGTTAATTAAAATTTTAAATAAGGATTTTTTACCTTTTTTTTAAATATAAATAACTAGAATACCGTCATTACTTTTTTTTTTTTTTTTTTGGGTTACAAAATACTTGTTGTCGCTTTGACAAAAGAAAAGAAAAGAACAGCTCGTTGTGGCCGTGCATTCCGCATGAAGGGCCGGAGGGGCCGACGCACTGGGAATCAATTATTGAGATTCTGGATTTCTGGTTACTTTTTAAAAAAATTATAATCAAAAACTTTAAAATTTCAAAAGTATTTTTAATTTTTTCCAAGAAAATTGTTTTTGATTAGAGAATCATAAAAAAAATGTATTGATCGGTTGTTATAGTTTTACTTGATTTTTAGTTAATTTTTTTGTAATTTTTTATTAGATCCTGGCTGTTTTGTTAATTACAAGTATTAATTGGCTGTTCATTTTTTTTAGCCAAGATTAATTAGTTGTCCATAATCTATTAATTATGACTGACGAATATGGTGATTAAACAACATGAACATTATCACAGAACATTAAAAAAATTTAAATAAAAAGATGGAATGAAATCTATTTATTATCAAAATAATAAAAAATTATTAAACTTATAACATTCTCGTGATATCTATATTTAATTTGTAATCTAATTGATTTTAATTTTATCTAGGCGGAACTACTAATTTAAACATATGTTGAATGAGTGTTACCTGTTACGTTATTTACTATTAACGCTGTAATTTTTCCTGAAAAAAAAAAGAAACACCCACTAGGAAAAATAAATCTAACAAATACCCAATAAAGAGTAATTTTTTTAATCAAATATATAGTTTATTTTAAGTAACTTTATATTATACGTGATAAATATGCAAGAAAAACTTTCTAAAACTTAAAAAAATTAATTGGTTGCACCATTTGCCAAGCAGGCAAGATTCGAAGCTAAAAATCAGTTTAAAGATTTGTTATGATTTTTTAAATATGGACCAAGGCGCAGCAAACATTCTTGGGGAAAAATCTTCCTTTTTTCAAGGTATTGTCTGCTACGAGGAAAATAAAAAAAATAATAAGATTTATTTAAAAAATTAGAAAAATAGAATTTTAAAATTTTAATAAAGAGAATAAATAATATAAAAAATAATAAAATTAATTAAAAGCTTTTAATATCATTTTTTTAATTTTTTTTAAAAGGATCCGTTGGAAGGGAGAAAAGAAAAGGGGAAAAAAAAAAAGGCGCGGCTGTAATCTCAGGGCGTCTCCTTTGGTAAATTGCCTGCTGGCTTTTTAAACTTTAATAAGCCAGCCATCGGCAGAGAACATAGTACTAGAAAACAAGAGAACAGACTTTAAAAAAATCCAAAAAGAAAGAAATTATTCGTAATTACTATTAACTAAAACAAAATCCCATATTTTTCCGGATTTTCTCCCTCTGGAGCAGATAGGAAGATTCAAGGCGAGAAACAATCGCCAGGAGCTCGTTGGCGATTCAGTCAATTATTTTCTGTCACTGCTGATTTTCCGGCGTCTCGGTCATGGACGAGCTGGGTTCTTCCTCTGCACTGCCCCCTAGTATTACCATCGATGGCGCCGACCAAGATTCGGTCTTGGCCAATTCGCAGTATCTCACGCGCGAGGAAGTACTCCGGCGCCGACTCCGCCGAATCAAGCAACTAGCCCGCTGCTACAGAGCCCACTACTGGTCGCTTATGGAGGAGCTCAAGGTTAAGTACAAAGACTACTATTGGACTTACGGCATGAGCCCTTTTGTGGAGGATCACAAAAACAATCAGGCCAGGCACACTGAAGGCGTCATGCCGTCTGGGGAGAATGTAAGCTGCAGCAATGGCAATGAAAAGGCAATCATTGGTTCCAATGGTGGGGTTGGTCAAGATGTCGCACGTTGCGCTTTTAGCGGCTGCAAGTCGAGGCCCATGGCGTTAACTAGGTATTGTCACAACCATATACTGTCGGATTCGAAGCAGAAACTCTATCGGGGATGCAACGCCGTGGCCAAGAAGTAAGCCCCTCTTCCCCTAATCGTTCTTTCCTTCTTCATTTCTTTTTATTAATAATATTCCACAATGGTAGTTGAACATGCTTGATTGCTCAGAGAAACCAATAGGATTTTATTTGGGTTGTTGGGATGTAGTGATTTGGTTCATTGCATCTTTTATCAAATATTAACTGGCTACCCAAATAAGGAAATTTGTTATTTCTTTCAAACTCTACTATATGCTATGGTCTTTTGTTCCCATTATCATGCCTTTCTAAAATTAGATGTGGGGTTGTGGAAAATATGAGGTAAGGCCGTGGAGGATATATGTCTAACGGCTTTTGTTCTTGAGGATGGCCTTGTGCTTGCTTGGAGAGACTTAAGAGAAATCATCACGATGAGGTTTAGAATTAGAAGCATAGATAGGTTGGGATGAATGATTTTCATGAGGATTTAGTGTTCTGAGCAACAATTTCGCTTTATGAGGCGTTCAACTGTGGAACTGCCTTGTGATTTCTAGGGTGGTTGTTGCTTTGAAAATTTTTACAACTATCAATTTTGCCGTATAAGGATCATAGGAATTGGATTTTCGTGCTTTTAGTTTGCCGTTTGGCAGTCGGGACTCAGTTTCCTGGTCTTAATATTTCCTAATTTCTACGTTGGAAGCATGTTTGGTTATTTTTTTAATTAAAATTTTTAGTTTCATTTCTTATGTGGAGAACCAGCATCACCTTTGTGCTGTTGTCATGCTTTTTCCCTCATTTCTCTAGAAAGTGTTGCTCGTACCAATAATAAGCACACTATCAAGCTCGCAATATATTAAGAAAACTTGGTGTCTGTGAAACTTTTTTTTTTTTTGGCTCACTGCATGGCCCCAATTCTTTCTTCTCAAACCAAATCAAGATAAACTCGAACAGCAGTGGTGGATCCAATTGTTTGTAAAGTAAGCCTTTTGTGTAAAATGAAGTCAAGTAGTTTGTCTTGGAGTTGCATACAGAGGCTTGGCTGAATCCTCCTATCAGCATGCCTGAGCTTTAAAGTAGTTTTTGCATCAAAATCCTTATCATAATTTCATCTTCTCAGGCATTAAATCTTTTGGCAATTCTTTTCATTTAGGAATAAACGGTCAAGTTAATTAAGTAAAAAACAACCACATTTCTTGCTATGATGCATAAGTTTAACTCTACTTTCTGGATAATGTCCAAGTGCTGCCCTTTAAGGGTCGTGATTTTTCTAAGATTGGTATGTTAGCCCTTCAGTAGATGTCACCAGAAAACCAACGTATCTGCACATTTCAGTTTCAGGGCTAATTGTGGTCCATGGAAGTGAGCATGTAAATATCATTTGCTTGATCATTCTAATGTGAAATGCTGCCTCTTCTAGAGTTCTAGTTTAACGTTATTTGGGAGCCCATTTCAAATAGAGGTTAAGAATTTGAGACTATCTTGTTCAATATGGTGGCTGTACTGAAATTTGTGCCCAGGATGAGGCTCCCAATATGCATACTTGATTTCCTAATTTGTGATAAATACCATTTCTAGAGCAGAGAACATTGCTGATAAGGATTTTTTTCTTTGCAGTTTGCCAACTGGACCTTCTATATGTAATAAGCCTGTACTGAGATCCACAGTTCCTCCTGCATGCCCCAGTCATTACCAATTAGGTGAAAGGTGTTTGATTCGTGCAGTAAGAAGGGCAGGTTATGCTATCCCAACTCATCGTAAGCCTAGTCCAAAATTGCATGCAGTAATTGCTGAATTTGTCCACCAAATTCAAGAAAAGAGAAAAGCTGCATTGAAGGTGACTGTACCTAAAGCCGAGACTGAATAAGACACACGATTAAGGTGCGGATTCTTCAATAGACTATTAGCTTTATTAATACTCTGCACAGTGTATAGAGGGGGCATATTCCGTCAAGTGAGAAATAGGATCTTTATTTTGGTGGTGAAACATGAGATGTCAATAAGAAACAATACATTTCCTTTAGAAGCCTGTATATTGTCAGTTCATTAGGAACTTGAGTTCATTTTGTCTCATGCGGTATTATATTGAACTTCCTTGTCATCTTATGAGAAGCATCACAATATATTCAATTGTCAGCTTTTTTCTTGCAGTAAGAATTCGCACCCTACTCTAAATTTTTGTTTTTATTGTTAAGATATCTTTTCTGGCTTTTTGATGACTTTGATGAAGAATACTTCTTCTGAGACATCCAAGACATTTGCTCGTGACAATGCAAAATAATAGGAATATGAAAACACTTGGAAAAAAAAATCTCATGGTGTTTAATTAACCGCATGGTCACATGTTATGTAAAAGGAATGGTTATGACGGCGCCATCATTTCAATCTTGTATTGTAATGAGGCTCAACAGGATGTACTACAAGAGGCTACTAATTCCTTGGGTAGCTCTCTATGGTTCTCTTTTCTACGTAATCAACCAATGGCTATTGTTTGTAACTATAGTCACCAAGCATGTGCTCAGATATTGTCAGACTGTTCGTTGGTGGCTTTTTGTTTTGATTTGTTCCGTTCATTCTTTGACTAATTGATAAATGCCGCTGTATGAGGCAGTTTATCTATTTTGATTTCCGTTGTGGTTACTTTCACCAAGTTCACTTTTTAAATAGAAACACGGACTGTTGAACTGATGAAAGGTTTTGATTTTCGATAATGATGTTTAGTAATCGGTAAATTCTCTAAGGTTGGATTTATATGCATGCATTTAGTTAATGTGCTCGTTTATTACTCTCTGACGTAGTGTGGTTGAATGAAACTTGAAAATAGTAGGTTTGCTTAATTTTTTAATATGCTGATGCGGCATCAGTGATGCCTTCTTAAGTTCAGATTTGAATTTAACTCCCCATGGCATTTTTGAACTTAGGTCGATTATTGACCAGTGGCTTTATGTTATTTAAGTAAAACGGGTTTTCTGCCAATGATTTGTACTAATTTTACTCTTTAGGTACATTGATACTTAAAGAGAAGCCTAGTTCTTAATAAATCCATGATCATTGAATGAAAAGAATAAACAGTGTAATTTACTTGCAAATTACAAATTTGAACACCTTATATTCAATGGATTTATCCAAGACAACACCCAACTGATAACTATGAAATAAATATGGTGATGGTTGAGTTTAAAATGATGTTCGTGTCTGAACCAAAAGGGTCTTAAAAGTGATTTTGCAAAAAGCAGTTATGACGTTAACTGAAATATTTTAGAGGCGGATGCATTGAAGTTTCTTTTAGTTTTTCATAAGGACTTGTGGAGCTATGGTTATAGCCATAGAGGCATAGGGTTTCAAGAATTCTATCATTTAGTTAAAATTTATCACTGTGCTGCAGTTTATATGATAATGAGTTGAATTTGATAGTATGCTGCGACAATTTTTCTCTAAATAAGTTCGATGTAATTGGAAGACCTCCATCATTCTATATTTGATTGGTGCTGGAAGCAATAAAATCGATCTTCCTTCCACTCTCGTCATTTGCAAAGATCCTTAACATCATGAACGAGGCGACTCCTTCTGTTGATCTGTATGTTGGACAGGTGTAGGCATCTGGTTTAAGTTTGATTAGAGTGATGACATTTTTGCTGGTCAAGTGTCTTAATAATCACGTTACTCCTGTATGAAGTCCACTTAACATTTTACATCGAAATTGGACCAACCATCCCACATAAATATTTGGTTTAGGTGCATGAAAGAAATACTTTCGTACAGATCTGATTGCACTGGGATTGCCTGAAGTCGTCTTTTGTAGTATAACCAGACTGTTTCCTATGAAGATGTTAGAAATATCACCTGGCCACCTCTCACCTCTGTATCCTCGGAAGGAAACTTGCATATGAACTCCAATTTTTCGTTTTTGCAGAAACATCAGTTTGATGTTGGCTTCACCGTAACAGCATGATATCTGAATTCAGCATGATTCAAAACCTTCTTCCATCAGATGGTGGAAGACAATGAACTGTACCTCCCGGGAGTTGTGCATTATCACAAGTCCGATCTGTTTCCACAGGTGATTGAGGTTGTGCTATCGACTTAATTGCAGTGGTTGGCACAGAGCTAGCTAATCCAATAAAACCACTCCTGGCACAGATATACTCTATTCTATTAACTAGAAATCCGGTTCAGTGATAAGTTCGGAGCTTACCCAGCATGCAAAAGCACTAATTGCACATTATTAAGTTCTTACTGTCTGCACTTTACTTAGTATACTGAGTATTGATCCAAATATTGGTTTCTGTGACGTGATGATTCATCTGACATTCTGACACTTTGTTCTTGTTGGAGTCGAACATTTATACAGCTGGTTTGTGGGGTGGCGTTGCCAGTGGATGTAATCTCCTAGTTCACATCATAGTACATTGATTATATGACAGGTTAAATTCCGTGCTTGGCTCTCATCCCATGTCCTATTAGAGTCTGTACATAATCTGAAATAGTGGTATTGAACTTGCAATAGTCGGCCTCTGGTGGAGGACAGAGTTAGACCAGCTATACGCAGCCACGGATAGCTGAGCATAAACGACATACGGTATATACAAGGTTGCCATTTCCATACTGAGCAGACATAGTTATCCAGGGCATCAACTTGTTGAAGTTTCCAAGCTTGATTTCTGATTCGGGCTGTCTTTTATTTTTTGGTTTTTTTGGCATTTTCATCCTTTAAACAATGCTAAGTAGATGGAAAAATTTATGCTGGAAGGGCCACTTTCCATTCAGAGCCAAACCTGACTTGAATTTGGTTTCTGATATTAAAGAGGCGATTTGATGGGCAAGCAGCTGACATTAAAGCTTGAAAATCTGGTTCGATTCACATTTTACCCAGAGGGCAATGCAATCTTGAAAGCCTAATGTGGGCTTATAGCTCATGACCAGGTTTCAACTGGTAAGTTTCTTTCACACGTTAACAAACCTGCACCCAGCTAGCTTCGTCAAAATCATTAATGAAGCATTGTGAATGTGGGTCCACCATAAAAGGGGTAATATGCTGCCAAATTCAAGCTCAGCAGAGACAAGATCATTAATGAAGCATTGTGAATGTGGGTCCACTTTAAAAATGGTAATATGCTGCCAAATTCAAGCTCAGCGGAGACATGACGTGACGGTCACCCCATAAATATATAGCCCCACGACAACTTCCCTTTCATGCCAGCTAATTAATGGCAGCGCCTTCTTTCTGTTTACTAAGAGATACGTGTGCTTGTAACTTTGTATGAAAATACTTTGGTGCCATTTTGCACATAGAGCGTAATGGGAAAAAGGTCTCAAATGTTAAAGTGATGATTAAGAACTAACTTAAAGTTACTTCTTTACCAGTATTTAAAAAAAAAAAATGTCACGCATCAAGATGTCTTCATGTGAGATTTCAGGGCTTAATTTAAAGTCGCCATATATTATTTCTAACCGAGTTAGAGCATTTTGATCTGTCATATTTGTTTTTTCAGAATTCAAGGTCGTTACCCTCCTTGGAGGTGTCATCTTCTCACAGAGATATATATATATATATATATATATATATATGGATCCTGGGCCCGTTGCAGCTGTATCATAATAAATTCCAATAAGAATTAAGAGCTTTTTTTCTTTTTTTGGCCAACAAGAATATTAGTTAGAGTTGAAAAATATAGATACGTACAAGGTCTGTCTTCATGACCCATTAAGCCTACCTGTTTAAATGGCACGGCAAGCGGGCGGCTAACTAAACCAGCAGCCTCATGAAAAGGTGGTGGACACACTTCTGTCAATTATGGACTTCTGTTGAATAATAAGAAGACTTAAAGCTATGGACTGAAACTTCTGTGAAAATCTACAGTGAAACTTCTTATTGTGATTAACATTCCAGTCTTCTCAAATTCATATAATTAAACAGATCTTCTTCAAATTAGAGTAATAATATTATTTTCATTCCTAAACGCAATATATTCTTGCCTTGTTCAAAATCCTATGATTTAATTTCCAATGCTTCTGACTTATGAGATTATCACATCATTATCACACGGATCATGACCTACAGAGTACATTAACTTGAGAAATAATTTTCAGGTACTCAACCTAGAAATCTACAAAAACATCTTAAAATACCTGCTACAGTAAATAAATTAGTTTAGATGCATTGTGGCCACAAAATTAAAATCAAACATAATCACTTATAATTAATCACCTTATCCATAACCCCCAGCTACCCCCGGGGTTTGAATTTCGTGGCGCATTGTTAACCATTCACTGATCTAACAAATGAAGCTTATAAAACTATAAATAGTAAGGTCACACCCACTTTTCTGTCTCAAAGGTCAAGGCCAAATAATCTAGCTCTAAAGTCTAGGCATTGTTTAGTCATTTTCCAATTCAAAGAAGGAAAAATCATGGGGTCGCTTCATCATCAGCACGAAGCTCAGCCTCGGCTTCAAGATCTGAACGTGAAAATCCAGCAGAGGTCGATGGTTTTTCCATCAAAGCCAACCCAGAAAAGATCCTTGTTCTTATCAAACATAGACAGAGTCTTAAACTTCGACGTAGAAACAGTTCACTTCTTTGCGTGTCGAAAGGATTTTCCGGCGGACGTTGTGGCGGACAGGTTGAAGAAGGCACTAGCCGATGCTACGGTGGCTTATGATTTCTTTGCAGGAAGATTGAAGATAAACAGTGAGGCAGGTAGGTTGGAGATAGAGTGCAATGGCGCAGGAGTTGGGTTCGTGGAGGCTTCTTGTGACTACGAATTGGACGACATGGGAGACTTGACGTATCCTAATCCAGCTTTTGCACAGTTGGTTCACCAGAACAAGGATTACCTCAAACCAGGCGACCACCCTCTATGCGTTGTCCAGGTTCCTACAGCATATGAAATATTATTGAACGCCCTGCTTTTTCAAATGGTTAATTAGCGTTGCGGTTTTAAGTGCAGGTGACATTCTTCAAGTGTGGCGGCTTTGCGATGGGCTTCTCCACCAGCCACACCACCTTCGACGGCCTGAGCTTCAAGACCTTCCTGGACAACCTCGCCGCCCTGGCCGCTAACAAGCCCTTGTCTGTCACTCCCTGCCACGACAGGCACCTCCTAGCCGCTCGATCCCCTCCACGAGTCACCTTCTCCCACCCCGAACTGCTCAAGCTCGGCACCAGCCTCCCCGACACCGACCCTCACACGGGCGTCTTCCATGCCTCCTCCGAGGATCTCGACTTCAAGATCTTCCGGCTCACCTCCGACGACATCTCCTCCCTCAAGGACAAGGCCAAATCCGCCGAGGGCAGCCCGCCCACCGCTCGCATCAGCGGCTTCAACGTCATCACCGCCCATGTGTGGAGGTGCAAGGCCTTATCTGCAGGCGACGACCCTAACCGGTCGTCGACCATACTCTACGCGGTGGACATACGGGGGAGGGTGAACCCTCCGCTGCCAAAATCATACGCGGGGAACGCGGTGCTGTCAGCGTATGCGACGGCGAGGGTGAGAGAGCTGGAAGAATGGCCGTTGGGGAAGTTGGCAGATATGGTGAGGGAGGGAGCGATGAGGATGACGGACGAGTATGCGAGATCGGCGATTGACTGGGGAGAGATGTACAGTGGGTTTCCGAACGGGGAAGTGCTGGTGTCATCGTGGTGGAAATTAGGTTTTGCAGAAGTGGAGTACCCATGGGGAAAGCCCAAGTATAGTTGTCCAGTGGTAAACCACAGGAAGGATATCATACTCTTGTTTCCTCCCATTGAAGGAGAAGGTCACGGCGTGAATGTGCTGGTGGCTTTACCGCCTAAGGAAATGGACAAGTTCCACGGCCTCTTCTACAAGTTGATGGTTTCTGAAGACTGATTTTACGGGGAGGGCTCTAGGGTTTACTTAGCTCCTATGTGTGTACGTATGTATGTATACATGCTTGGTTAATAGTGATAAATTACATATTGGCGTATTTACTTAAATTGATGCAATCAATTTATTTCTAATACTGCCTCCCGTCCTTGATATGAAGCCTTATTTAATTTTTATTTCGATCCTAAATATACAAATCACAATCTATTTTATCTTTTATATTTATGGTTTTTTTTCAAGATAGTCTTTCTAATAATAGTAATTCTGACTTATGCACTTGATTATGAAAGATATTTTAGGAAAGACAATATTTATTTATTACAAATAACTAACTTTATTTTTTAATCTTCTCACATTAGTCAATTAGCTCTTATATTTATGATAGAAAGTAATACTATTTGGCGATTGAAAATTGTCAGATCGACTACGGAATAATGATTCATGTTCCGTTTGACAAATTAAAGCAGCTTTTAATTCCATTGAACATAATCGGCGCCGTTTAGTTAGTTGAACGTAGCGATCTGCAAAATGCAGTAGCTTCTGCCGCACGCCTCAGAGCGCCTTAGGAAACGCAACGGCAACGTACGAGGAAGCGGAGCCGCAGTAGTAGTGACCAATTAACTATTATGATTCATAAAATAAAGGAGCATCGTATATCCTAATTATATTAATTACCTTCAGCTTTTAATATAACATCATCTTAATTCATTTTAATTTGTCTTCTAAATTGATGATCCTTTCTTTCTGTGAGTTACATATATTAAGAATGTTTTATTTAAAAGTAATCATGATTAAAAAAATCAACTTATATTTATTACAAATAACTAATTTAACTAATTTTTTAAATCTATCTCAAATTAGCTAAGTAGCTGCTATATTGAAGATCCAATGTACACACCTCTTTATTTGGTGATGGATGTGTTAAAACGAACATAACTAGGCCACGGCTCTATTTGGATCAGAATTTAAAATTATTTATAAATATATGTGTAAAAAAAACCCATTTATAAATTATTCTAAATGGACTCCCAAACATGGCTGTGAGGCCAATGCATCTGAGGAGAGGCCACAGCACAATTGATTCTCGACCGCTGGGTCACTTTCAAATTTTTTAATCTCAGCCCATGAAGGCATCGCCCATCGAACGTAACACAGCAACAAGCATACAAATATATTTTAAAGATATTCTTCTTTCACATCGTCACCATCTCCGTCTACATTCATCTCCGTCTCTTTTTTTTTCAAGTACATTCATCTCCGTCTACATCATACTGTATCTTTCAGTTTTTAATATAAAAACTACTCTTCTGATTCTAAATATAATATCTATTTTATAGTTTACACTATAAAATAGACCTTATATTGAGGATTGGAAAAAGTAGTTAATTACTATAAATAGATTAAAAAAGTTGTTAAGTTAGTTATTCGTAATAAATCAGTGTCATCTTCCCTATGATACTTTTGTTAATTATGTGTATTAGTTAAAATCACTATTTAATGAAATCTTTAGTATATGTAATTACTGCAAAAACTATTTAAAGAATAAATAAATACGATGAATAAAGTGAATTAGAATATCTTGTATTTATAATTAAATTAAAAATTAAATTAATTTTTATGCTGAGAACTGGTGACAGTATCATGTTCCGATCCGAATATATTCAAAGGCAATCCCAGAATGCGGTTCTTAGAAATTAAAGGCATCCCTCATGAACAAGTGCAACCACGCGCTTTACGCATGACCTGTCTTCCCATGTTGCCTTCATCATTGTTGACTCGTACTCCTCTCCCACTGACATTCTGCAATTATATTCCCATTTCACCCACGCCTCGCCACGTTTCCGCCAGCCCTTTTCATTCATAACACGTCAAAATAGATTAGATAGATCATTTACCTCCTCAAATTACTTCATCAATGTAAAGTTTCCTGCTTAATTAGGAGCCAACATAGATATCCATTATATCACCTCTTGTCCTAAATATAAAACTTAATTTATAGTTAATTTATACTTTAAATTAGATTCTGTATTTAAGATCAGAGTTCATGCAAATTTCCTAAATCTTTTGGCCACGTCTTATTTGATTCTCTCATTACTCACGGGAAGTACCTTTACAAATTAATTAAAAACACCCGCCACATTTACATCATGTCACAATAATAAGAGCGTTTGTTGATTTCTTTACTTTATGGATATCTAGATAACTATAACTACAACCTACATACTTTACTTGATCAATTACTTAAATATTCACGTACGCCCATTTATATAACTGATTTAATTGCATATAACCTATATACATGTGGCATCTTCACAGCTGCATACAAAGTCTGAACACCTTTTTTTTTTTGGGGGGGGGGGCGGAATATTTAAACATATGCCAATAGAAAGGGCTGAAAAATATGTTAGAGGTCATTCGAATTTGAAAATTAGCTATGGAAAAATGAGAAATATTCAAGTCCCACGTTAGACAGGAATAAAGTTTCTACAAACTTTACAAATTCTGAACCCACATCACATGTTTTCACTTTTCAGAGAAAAAGTCTGTGGGGATTTCAAATATTGAAGAAATTATATTTTCTGCGGCGCATGCACGATCACTAGCTACTTGGAGCAGGTCCAGCGGCTAATATTTAAACCGGGTCTGAATATTCAGATTAACCATGATTGAATTCATAAGACTCGGAGATACGTAGATCTTACTTTGAAATTCGTGCTATGTAGACGCAGGCAAATTAAATGGCATCTTTAAGAACCGTAATTAACACACGAATCTGGACCTTTTGCCATAAAAATATCTCATTAATTCCCTCTCAGCCCAGTGTGAACTACTGAGTATAAATAAGGGGGTGGCCACGCAAACAAGTTGAGCATTTGTGTGAGGATTTGGGTGGTCGAAGTTTGCGTATAGAAACAGAATGCCTAGAGGCGGAACTGGAGCTGGAGGCGGCGGAGGAGGTGGGGACCCTCTTGTTCTTGGACGAATCATAGGGGATGTGTTAGATCCCTTCGACAATTCGGTTCCTCTGAGAGTGTCGTACGCTAATCGAGATATCTACAATGGCTGTGATCTCAGACCCTCCCATGTTGTCGCCCAGCCACGAGTCACTATTGGTGGACACGACCTCAGAAACTTCTACACCCTAGTAAGTCTATCTATATATCATCTATATATCTCCCAACATCTCATCAACGAACTTATAACTGGTAGTATAATTATATGTATTGTCGTGTGTGTGTGTCTCTCTCTCTCTCTCCCTCTCTCTGTGCGTATACTCTGGTTGATTATCCTGGACGCTACCTAATTGCAGGTCATGATAGACGTTGATGCCCCCAGCCCAAGTGACCCAAATTTGAGGGAATATCTTCATTGGTGAGTATCTGATCTGTTGATCTTCTTTATTCTTCTTCTGTTCAAGCATGCCCTCCTTATATGTAAAATATAGCTTTATGATCAGATTTAGATCAAGGGTTTCTCCCCAAGTTTTGGTATCCGATAGATGGATATCTTCATTGGTGATTATCTGATCTGTTGATCTTCTTTATTCTTCTTCGGTTCAAACATATGCCCTCCTTATACGTATAATATAGCTTTATGATCAGATTTAGATCAAGGGTTTCTCCCAAGTTTTGGTATCCGATAGATGGATATCTTCACTGGTGAGTATCTGATCTGTTGATCTTCTTTATTCTTTTTCGGTTCAAACATATGCCCTCCTTATACGTATAATATAGCTTTATGATCAGATTTAGATCAAGGGTTTCTCCCAAGTTTTGGTATCCGATAGATGGATATCTTCACTGGTGATTATCTGATCTGTTGATCTTCTTTATTCTTCTTCGGTTCAAACATGCCCTCCTTATATGTATAATATAGCTTTATGATCAGATTTAGGTCAAGGGTTTCTCCCAACTTTTGGTATCCGGTAGATAGATGACTGATATATATACATACATACATACATATATATATGCGTGTGTTTGGTTTATAAGTATAGCTAACGAAAGTATCCCTCTCTGGAAATGGACTTCAGGTTAGTGACTGATATTCCGGCAACTACTGGCACCAGTTTCGGTACGTAACTAATTCTACACTCTTCATCTTTAATTACTTACTGATTCGCCTTCTTTAATGATGATGATGATGATGATAGAAATGAATGGTTATGTAGGTCAAGAGGTGATACCGTACGAAAGTCCGCGACCAGTGATGGGGATTCACAGGATTGTGTTTGTGTTATATCAGCAGCTGGGGAGGGAGACGGTGTATGCTCCGGCATGGCGCCTGAACTTCAATAACAGACAATTTTCTCAACTTTACAATCTCGGCTCTCCCGTTGCAGCCCTCTATTTCAACTGTCAGAGGGAGACTGGCACTGGTGGACGAAGACTGACTTAAATTTTACAATTATTCCTCCTTTAATCTCCTTTTCTCTTATGCTACTATATATGTAGTAAGGTGGAGGCCGCTTCATCGGCAGCTTTCAATAGATATATTTATATATATAACGCATATTAGATATCTGATATCTGACTTAGTATATATGTGGTCAGCTTAAGCTGACAGAAATGTCATTTGCCATTGCGTGCATTTCTAAGAGTTTCAAAAAATAATTAAATACTCTTCAAGTAGTAAGTTTGATGCTGCTTTGTGTGTGTGTGTGTGTTAAAATGCTTAAGATATGGGGTTGGTGTGTGTGTGTGTGTGTGAATGAAATGGTCGTCGCTCTATCTAGTCAAGCTGATTGAAGATATGGTGTGATGAGTTGAGCCAATTTCTCATCCAAACATCAGATCCATTCCAGAGGGTTTAATGACTCGAAATTAAAAGACGGAGGTTTCTGGATGCAACTGCATATAATTCGCCGAGATTAATGTAGCATGATGTACTTTTTGATCTGGTTAACAACTTCAACCATTCTTCCGTATAATAGCTCTTCTGTCATTCCTCCAAGAATGATCGTTTGCGTGGATACCCTTCAAAATCATTTTTTAATGTCGAAACTATATATATATATATATATATATATATATGGTTTCCTAGAAATTCAATCAAAAACACTTACATTTTGATCAAATCAAATATGATACCCTAAACAACGTTTCTCATAAGTAGTTTTCATATGCTTTAACTTGAATGCGTTTGGATTAGCGCAGAATAAGATGGAGTTGATAAATTATTGATTTATAAACATGATTTTGAGCATATTGATTTAATTAAAACACGGTGTTTGGATAAATTATCAAGAAAGTATGATTTAAAAGAAACATTAGCTTATGAGATAACTATGCCTGTGGGTTAATTTGTTATAGTGGTTTTGACATCTATAGATGTGTTTGATAGCTTATGAGATAATCATGATTTTGGGTTCATAATTGATTCTGGCATTATATAAGGGTGTTGGGATATTTTTCTAAAAAAACCAACATTATAAATTAATTTTATAAATCAGTTACAACCAAACTCAATTTTCCAATCCAAATAATCCAAATACATCCCATACAAATTCTTCATTTCCCCAACATTAATTTTTTTAAAAAAAAAATTTATGTCATGAATATCATGATGATATATCCAATATCATATTCGGTATGTGTGTGTTGAGATTTGAATTTTTTTTTTTTGATAAATACTTTCTGTGAACGGTGTAATTATCATATGTGCAAAACGGTTGGAGCAGACTATATTTTCCAAGAGGGACAATACTTGCTAGACCGCAATCTCAAACAACTCCACATATATATAGGTCTTCTTTATAAAAAATATCGTTAATATAAAAAAGAAAAAATTACTTTCAATTCAATAGCGTACGTCCCGTCATCGAGTCGCCACCAATTTTCAAAACTTAGGCATAACAAACAATAATGGTATTCTTTTGGGGAAAGAAAAAGAACAACTTATTATTTTCATATTGCATAGTTATATTATTTTTTTAAAAGAAAAAATAGCTCTTTGCACACAAAAAAAAGCAGAAAGAAAAAGTAGCCGATGTTTAATTGATATACATGTAATTAATATATAGCGTGTGTATTAATAATTGTTCCCATTCTTAGCTTGTTACTGTAACGTAGCATACATGCTTATTTTCAAAGTAAGACAAAATTACAAATTCAAAAACTGGAATAAATCTGTACAGATCCTTAATTACTTGTGTTATGATGAATTGAAGTTACGGCTGCAATGAACAGATAAGAGGGAGTCACATCTTAACAATACACAGAAGAAAATAGATAGATCAGAAGAAAAGCTGTTTTAAAAAATGAGCAGAAAAGTTAAAATGAAGAGAACTTTTGAAGAGAACAAAATAGATATGGTACGGATTGATCGAGCGATTGATAGATTGTGGAGCAAGTCACAGCTGCGATATTCTGTTCCCATTCTCTGTAACTCATGCCTAACAGCAAAACAATCAATTAAGATGGAATCATCTCCTATTGGCCAGAAACCAGAAAAAAGATGAAAGAATCTTCTCCTTTGGGCCGAAAGAAAAATGAGAAAAGATGGGATCCTCTCCGTACTGGTTCTGCAGATATATACCCACATATATGTTCTAAGGTCTTGGTGCACATCTCAATCATCGAACCATCTTCTCTGTTCTAGAATTCAACATAATGATGCATACGTCCCCCTTTTTGTAATTCTTATGAAGAGCCGCGTACATATGCGTATATGAGGAAGCCCAGTGTTTCTGGCCGGTCTTAATCCAGTGTAAAGCAAAAGCCACAATGTTGCGCATTTTAACAATATGATTCTCAACCATGTCGCTGTCCATCTCTTAATCGCACGCCACAATTTCAGATTCCTCGTTTCTTTACGTACATTGCTATTGGAGGAATCAACTAGCAGATAGACTAACTGAGGATGCTATTCAAAGATGATTTCTCAATAGGGATTCTGCAATTTCTGTGTCGGCCTCCCAATGTCTTCCGCGGATGCATGCAACTTGGTCCCAACGAGTCCTTTTCATTCGTAATATATAATATGTATTATGCATGCAACCAATTAAAAAAAGGGCACACTGGAATTTGAATGACACGCCCACTATACATGTTACAAATAACAAGTTGGTCTATCCGGCCGACAAACAACAAGTTGATTCAGCAGAGAAGTGAGAAAGTAAGGGGGGGAAAAAAATCAGTGGTCCAATTTTTCAACATCCTTTCATCTTCTGGCGCATTACTTAGGCATATGTCAAAATGATCATAAGTTAACCGACTCCATTATTAGTTTATACTGCATTTAAAAATAATAATAAATTTGAGAATGAAACCTCAGAGAGCCCATCTATCGTCGTCTCGAATATCGTCCCTTTCAAGCTTTTTCTTATGCTGTACGCTGCATATAATTAAATGAGGGAGTGTATCGATCATAAACGACAATACTGGAGATGAATCTCAAGTTTGTAGCAAGCTATTTTTGTGCCCACTGTAGTGCGTCTTATCTTATCCTAAAAAGTTGGCATCTGCATGTCCTTTTCCTTCTCTTTTCTCTCTCCCTCTTTGTCTTGTTTTTTATATGGTATGATTTTAACAATCCTTCAAGCTGGATATGGTTTAAAGGTTATGATAGAATCAATTCATCTGTTTTTTTTTTTATAGTTCATGAAATCCGATCATCTAAAAAGGTTGATGGCCTGAACTTTTACATCTTCTCCTCCTAGCAATAAAACATGCATAGAAGTTATTTCTGGGTTTCGGAAATGGCTGATCGATTGATTATAACTTAATTCGAACTCATCGACGACATCATGTGTGTGTGTGTGCGCGCGCATTCCATCATTTCGATTCTACGTTCAATTATTTTTGTGCGAGTATTACCCTCTCTCTCTCTCTCTCTCTCTATATATATATATATATATATGTATGTATGTATGTATTGGTTTCGAATTCAGTTACTTTCTAATAAAATTTCACTTTTTGTGATGAGCATAATGAGTTGATTATTTTTATGACGACACAAATTAAACAACTATTGACGTGGAGATGTGTGCTTGATGTCAGCAGATATTAATTATCTCAGGAAATAATAATATAATTCAAGAGATAGATTGTATAATTAGTACTGATAGCTTCAATGTTCTTACTTTCAATGCTAGTTTATGGTACATGCATGTGAGAGGAAGACGAGTTCAAACTTGAAAGATCACTGGTTGATTACCTCTACCGTTTGACCACCAGTACGTACGTAGGATAATCCGATAACTCTTAACGGACCAACATAAAAGTTTTGGTGAGTTATCTCCCAAAGGCACGCAAAGATGACATCTCTATCTTCAAATTAAAAATTGACTTCCAGTTGATTTTCTCTTCAAAGGGAATTTAGTTCATGCAAGGGACAGGATTCGTAAATTTTGAACAAAGCCCTTTATGATGACCCCATACCTGAAATAAGTGATGCTGTTTGATTCATTTCTCCGCTGAAGCACTTTTATGGCATAGTTTTTCTTGTTGGAGCCTTTAACTCCGATCAGAAGGTGATTAGTATATATTGCTGACGTACGAAGATTCGATATATTAGAAAAAGGATAGGTTTTCTTCCTAGATTTTCTCGCATAATCAAACTAGTTAAAATGTGTGGAAAGTAAAACAGGAATTAACAACTTAATGATTTTCTGAGCCTGGTCATATTGTATCCTCAGCTTGGATTAATCCAGATTCAAGTTAGCGGGAAAAGCATAGAAACAACATAATAATGAGGCAGAAATGAGAGAGAAATGGCATTTATGGACCATATGTTGAACTCTATGGTGCATAATTATTGGTACAAGCCATACGTGCTTCCTTAAATGCTAATGTTTAACCAAGTAGATATATATATAAGAATGATACATAGGTTTCTTGTAAGTATAGTAAATAGAGAAGCCAGCTAGAAAGTTGGAATCAATTTCGGTGCTCATCCTTTTGATGAACATTCTAAGCTCATCAGATCTGAACCATCTATATCTCATTTAGATGGCTTAAATTTGATTTCTTTTTTTTTATTTATTCAAAATAATTATTTTAATATGTATAGAATCTAAAATAGTGATGATTTGTTAACTGTCATTCTTTTAAAAAATAGTTTTTTCTATTTAAAAATAATTAATTAAAAATTTTAAATCTGAACCGTTTAAATCAGATATAAACGGTTTAGATCTGATGAGTTTAAGGTACTTATCAAAATAATGAGTATCAAAACTGGTTCCGCTAGAGGTCATTATTCATTAGTTTGATGAGCTTTTAGGAGGAGTGAATTAGTATGGATGATAATGGCTAGCTAGTCCTCCTTCCACCGCAACCACGTTCTCGCTGACAATTGAAGTAAACAGCAGCAACAGGAGATCCAAGATTATAGGTCTCAGCGAACTCTCGGGTGTTAAAGTTGTGGCGCCATTCTGGTGCAAACACTGTTTCTCTTCCCAGCTGCCGGAACAACATCGTTACAAATCGGTGAATCCCCGCCGATGGCTGTGGGCTCTCGTAGAAAACTACCTCCTTCCCTGTACAAACATGTGTATATATACATATATCACCATTCAATATAATGCTGCACTAAAATCACTCATCTCTAAATCTTTCATCTATACGTAACCCATGTTTGCGAGCTCGCTATATATGACTAGTCAAATCTATGCCTATGTATACTCATATGATAAAAGATCTTATGTTTACCAAAAGTTGCATCCGTGGTAGCAGGAATATCTGTCACCATCCTGCAAATGTCAATTCAAAACGAATATTTAATTAATACGAGTCAGTGAATATTCATTGCAGATCAAAATTATGCACAATTTGATGACATGACTAAAGCAGAACATATCCTTTCTGAGAATATATATCGAAAACATACAGCAAAATGCATTTTCAAATTCTGCAATATGTATTCTACTTATGAAGAAGAGGGCAGGGTAGAGAGAAAATGACCAGTGCAAGTACTCCCTCAGGAAAGGGTTAACGGGGCTAGGCGCATCAGCATCCACCAGGATCTGAGATCATTAGCAAAAATAATGAATTAAGCTAATGCCGATAATATTAGCTTAGCTGATCGATAAGGGACAATGTTAATTACAGAAAAGATCAGCGTTCGTAAATAAATACCAGAGTGTAGAAGGTCCTGAGGTCATTTCCTCCGACGGAAACTCTAGGGCGATTAACAACATGGGAGGGCCTGAGTTCACAGCCATTACTAATATCTCTGTTCCCAAGCACAACCCTCATTGAAATACAAGTTGTGAAAGGGTCCAGAACATCCCCTATCACCCTCCCAACTGCGAGAGCAGTTTCTCCACTACTGCCATCTCGTAACGATGCCATTATTTCAACGATTATGATGTTGTATGATATCCCCAGCACTGTCCTATATATGTTTGCTTTCCTTGTTTTGGTTTCTTTCCAGTCTGTGTGTGTGTGTGTGTGTGTGTGTGTGTGTGGCTCTCTGGCATCTGCTTTTGCTTCTCGGTCTTATCATTGGATTCTTCGTTCTTTGTCAACCACACTACGCAGTGTGCTTTTAGTATACGAAATATCTCTTTTTCCAGAAAGCAACGACGGGTACCTATTGGTGGGGTTGCAAGTTGATCCGCATAAGCTGAATTGGCACCAAATATGCATTCTTTTCGTCGTTTAGGCTTTTGTTTTTTTTATGTTTTCCGGAATCGTTACAAAAATATCAAGATTACTTTTTTAATGCTTGTTGGGGTCCAATTTCTTTCTTCTTTATGCAAGGTGATGGATGTGGGTTTGCCATTCTATATATTTTCTCATCAATCCTCTCCAACTAAACCACTGTGTCCTACTCCATTATGTAAGTCTTCGTGTTCAAGCTAGCCATTATGTATGATTGGGGGTGATTGACTCTGTCCCAGAAAAATTAAGATTCTGTAATTAGTTAGTCTGTTTCTCAACTAATACTCCTCCAGTCCTTAATATAAGACCCAATTGTTGAGTTAGTTTTTGGTCTTAAATATAAAATCCATTTCTCATATTTATCAATTTTCTCTAAATTATCCCTATGGATACTTCCTCAACCATAATCAAGTAGAAGAGAGAGATGAGGTATTAAGAAAGACGATTATGGTATTTTAGGAAAAACGTGTCACATTTCTTATAATTAACTAACTTACCTAACTTTCTTAATCTAATCAAATTAGTTAAATAGGTCTTATATTAAGGATCAGAGGAGTAATATATATGCCTACCGTAATTATAGTTACAACAAATCGCCTGTCATAACCGTATAAGCGTGTCTCTCCCCTTGCTCTATATATGTGTGCGAGCGTGCAAAGGGGGTTATTTCAACTGTATTACGTTCTAAAAAATTTCCTTTATAAAGTAGATACTTCTCCGGTCCTTATTATAAGACCCAATTTGATTTTTATTTGGTCCTAATTATAAGACCCAATCCATTTTGTCTCTTATATTTATGCATTTTTTTTCAAGATAATCCTTCTAATAATAATAGTTTTAGCCAATATACTTAATTAGCAAGGATATTTTAGGAATGACAACACTTATTTATTATAAATAACCAACTTAACTTATTTCCTTAATCTCCTCAAATAAGTCAATTGGGTCTTATAATTAGGACCGGAGGAGTATTATATTTATGACCTAAGAGGTAGCATAATTTTCTATACGTCCCAAAATAATATATTTTTTTCCAGAAATTTAATATATAAGTTGTTTAGTTACCCTTTTACTACTTAATAGAAAGTTACAACTATTTTCTTAAAAAAAAACACAATTAGTTTGCCTGAAGAATACGAAGTATAACTTGCTTACACACACAACCTTCGGTCCTTAATATAAGGTCTCGTTTGACTTTTATCTTGATTCTAATTATAAGACCCCAATCCACTTTGTCTCCTATATTTGTACTTTTTTTTTTTCAAGATAGTCCCTCTAATAATGGTAGTTCTAGCCAATAAACTTGATTAATAAGGATATTTTAAGAAAGACAATACCTATTTATTACAAATAACTAATTTAACTTATTTTCTTGATCTCCTCAAATTAGTCAACTAACTCTTATAATTAGAACCGGAGGTAGTATCATTCGTGTAAATTACTTTCTCATTTGTGAATGTGAAGTATTATTATTATGAGCACTAACATCCTAATAAATTAAGCCTTTTAGATTCTCTGTACTTTCCGATCAAGTGACCCCTAAGATAATATTGGCTAGTACGGCCGGGCTATGCAGTAATGAAAGTAGTTTTTATGTATTCAATATTTCTCAAATTTTATGAGTCCGTTTGAATTAGTGATAGAAAAAGTAATTTATTTTTTATCTGATTTTTAGAAAAGTGAGATTGAGTAAAAGTTAAATTGGATAATATAATTTATATCTGAATTGACTTTTATAAAATTAATTTGTAAAGTAAAAAAGGTTGTTTGGATCTTATATTTAAAGGAAGCAGATCCAACGGTTCTAAACATACTAATCAAGCTCTGCAATGATAAGATCATAATAAATGTAGTTCCCTAAATTAACTAGATGAATGGAAACCAATAACTAGGTGATTAGGTCAACAGTTCAAGTATATCACAAAGTGTTTATAATAACAGTAGAGCTAAAATTATAACAATTTAAGGTATAGCAAGACAAGAAATTTTACAAAACATGAAAGTTTACATTCTATTTTATTACTAGTTCCAACCTTATCTCCTCCTTATTCCCACCAACATGAACTCATGGGCTAATTGCTATCCACCAGTGTGATGCGGACTGGCCAAAGTCAACAGGGCACACAAGGGTCATAGGTTCTTCTAGCAGGGGATGCTATTCGGGTATGAATCACTAGAATGTCGCAAGCCTAGGAGATGCTACCCTGGCAAAAGAAAGTCATCGACCACATAGCGCCATATGGCGGCCGTGCCACGTGGTCACAAATATCATTTCTCTATCACAAACCTGCTCCCTTAATAACAATTAATCAGTCAATCTTAATTACCATTTAGTTAGTCTAAACAACTACTTCTCAGCACAACGAATCTCGCACAAATCATAGACCAAACTATTAGCATAATAAAGGCTAAACAACTTATATCACACGGTATCTTGAAGCAATAATTGTTCCACCAAGCAATTTCATTAAGACCAAAAGTCCAATATATCAATCATAAACTAAATTTTCATTCTGGGATTTTCACAAAGCTCACTAATAGTCCCGATAAGTGAGGCAAATAAGAAGAGTCTCACCTAATGCTTAAACAAAAGTTATTACTCCAAAATCCTCAATGACTGTTTACAAAATCACAGCACAAAATCTACCACTATGCTTCTCAAAACCACTCTAAAGTTACTCTAAAGCTATTCTAAAATCTAAAGGCTATTCCAGAGGTCCCAAAATTCTATTTTAAAACAATATTCATTTATAATTTAATCAGTTTACTATAATAATAATTTATATGTAATTTCTTTAGTTTACAAAGTTTTCTCAAATTTTAGTTGATTTAATTGAATCCATGTTATATATATATATATATATATATATATTACCTCCAATCCTTAATGTAAGACCTTGTTTGACTTTTATTTTAGTCCTAAATATAAAATTCAATCCACTTTGTCTCTTATATTTATACATTGTTTCCCAAAGTAGTCCCTCTAACAATAGTAGTTTTAGTCAATACACTTTATTAATAAGTATATTTTAGGAAAGACAACACATTTATTACAAATAACTAACTTAACTTCTTTTCTTAATCTCCTCAAATTAGTCAACTAGCTCTTATAATTAGGACCGGAGGTAGTATTTTATATTTATGTATATGTATACTGTAGAGAAGACAAATTGTAATTAAATATAACCAAAAACCAAATGAAACACATGTTTATATGTGTTTATATGAAAATGGAACACGTGTGTGTGTAACATCTATTAAAAAAAACCATATTAGATAATCGCATCATTTATGGTAGGATGTTTTTTTTTAATGTTTATATATATATATGAATGTTGAAAATTAAATACCTGACAAAAGTTTCTTAATCCTACTTCACGGCATCACATACATATAGGAAATTCTTACCCTTTCTAAGGTTCAGAACTATTAATATAAAATTATATGTAGGTGTGTAAGCAAGAAAAAGGACAAAGGAAGGTGAAAAGTATGAAGGGAGTGAGGAAATTGCAATTGAGTATATACAATATACATTTGTATATATAATCTTCTCTCATTTTTACGCAACTCATTTGAGATTAAGTCACCACACAGACCTGGAGAGAAACTCACGTGATGCCAATTTCAAGATGGAAGAATGAGGACAACACCAATAAAAGCCAAGAAGGAGGTGAAACAAGTGTCAATGGGAAATGGAAAAGAAATAAGAAAGAAAGAGACCGTGTGGATGTGAGGGAGGGGAAGGGAAGAGGACAAAAGCAAGGATGGAGGACCTTGAGAAAGTGACGGCTGATGAGGGAATTCTCGAGAGTGTGATATCTACAAAAAGTTTTTAAATTTATAAGTTTTAAATTCCATTCTCTTATTTTATCGTTTTATTATTAATATTTTGAATTTGATTAAACATAACCTGATTGATTCTGATGAAATCTTTAAGATCTTTTAGAGTGTCTTAAAATTTAAATCAGATCCCTTTAAATTATTGCTATTATCATTATTATTATTGGAATAAAACAAATTCTAAGATAATTTTTAAGATATTTGAAGTAAATTCCAAGATAATTTTTAAGATATTTGAAGTAACGTAAAATTTAAATAGATTTTTCAAATCAATCTATATATATTTTTTATTTTATCCCTGCTTTATTTATTTAATATAAAATATATTTTTTTTTATACACACATAATTTGTTCTATGTTATATTGTGAGTATATACACACCCACACATTTTCTAAGCCTAAAGTTTGGTTCTATGTTTATTTTAAGGGTAAAACTATCACTTAAAATCTCAAAAGAATTAGGATGTGACAAAATGCGTATGTCAGGTAATTAGACAGGCAAGTCCTTTTCTTTTTTTTTGGTTGAATTGATGAGTTTGAATATATATGATATGCTTGGTGACAACTTGAGCACAGAGGTGAAATATTCCCGTTGATATTTGCGACTTTGTGAGGGGGGAAAAGAGGAGAATAACGGATAGGTCCAATGGGAGAGACAAGGAGTATCAATCAGCCATGACCGCAACCCGGAATATGTATAGAGTTCCACCTTTTCCTTTTCTGCTAGTAATAATTCTGTTCAAAATGTTGACAAACACTAATAATGTTGCTTTTAAATCATCTAAATAACATAAAAATCAACATTGCGCGTACATTGCTTGACTTATATAAGATAGCTTCCGTATCTACTAGTTCCGGTACTTAATATAAGAGCTGAACAGTGGTTGAAGTTATTTAATTCTAAATATAAAACTTTAATCTCATCTTTTCTTAAAATATTCTTATTGAGATTGCTGAACATGATAGTTTAGGGAGACAAAAAAATATATTTGTGACAAATAAACAACATAACAATTTTCTTACCATTAAAAGGCTGTCTAATTTTTATATCAAAGACCAGAAATAGTATCAAACATGAATCAATATGGCATAATAACAAGTCATGCTACGTACAAAATATAAATAGAACATATGGCTCGTTTTAAGTCCCCACAATAAAGGGCGTTGGCATGCAAGGGCGTAATAGAACAAAAAGATATGTAAGGGCATCGGATCGTTAATCTGGGAACCCTTTCTGGGCGGAGAAGAAGGGTGCAAGCGGCGGCGGGCGGTGCAGTTTGGAAATTGGAACCTGTAGATTATCCCCACCTATATGTAGGTGGCATCTCTTGTCACTCTCCATTTAAAGCCTTGTGTTCATCCTAGGCCCATTTCTGCATATGAAAGACACTTTGACCCTCTACCTAGATGATTCCAAAAACGTATAAAAAGAATTAGTGAAAAATAAACAAAAAGGATGAAACTAAAAATAGTTTTTCTTTTCTTATCTTAAAATAATGGAACATGATTGTTTTAAAAAGAATTTTAATTGTGATTTACTATGAGGTGAGATATATAAAAAGAGATTTGTTTCAAATTACATGAATAAGTACTCTTAAGTGTCCACTAATAATCCCAGAGAGACACAAAAAAGAACGACGTTTGGCATAATTTTGAGAACAACTGACTTTTTTTTTTTTTTACTCTAAAGCTATTTTAAAATTGAAATTTATCAAGACATAAATTATACTAATTAATCTTTTTTCTGAATATTAATTTGTAAAGGTCAGTTGAAATAAAAGTTACTTTTCCCAACACCAATTGAAAACGTGAATCAACATATCCTCACACGGTAAGGGCATGCTCCTCAAATGTTATTTGCAGAGTAGAGAGAATATTTTTTATTCATTCTTAATATAAAATTTTATTAAATTTATTATATGAATACATAATTTTTTTTGGTTTCTAGTTTATTATTTCACATACTGTTATTTTTTTAACAAGTGTATATATTAAACAAGGATAAAATTAAAAAGTTGTTAAATTTTAAAATAATTATGAAATTCAAGGGTTTTTTATATAAAAAATCTCTTGTGAATAATACCGGATAAATATAACAAGTAGCTTCACGTCGTCATACAAATAATCTTAATAATAGATAATTTATAAATAAATTTGTAAGTGAGCAGTAAAAAAAATTACTGTTGTTAAGTCAAGAAATCGGATTCATTTAAAACTTTTTTCCAGCGAAAAATAAAAGTACATATCATCATCATATATATTCGAGGCAGTGAACCATGGTTGCTGGTTAAAAAAAAAGAACCATGATTTGGCGTGGACCGTGTGGAATTTAATCTCCACCCTTCATTCAACATGCATGCATTACAGCTCCCACACTGCATTCTAACACTAACCATCCATTTTATTTTCTTACCCGCGTGGACGGTACTAATTATTGGGCAACTCGGTACGAACGAGGTGGGATGTAGACAGAGATTAGAAATCCGAATCCTAAAAAGATTAATTATGAGGCAAGTTCTTACGCGACCATCCATGAATGGTCTTTCCATTACCCTATGCTGAGTGAGCAGGTTTCGGTAATTCTTCGTTACACGCAGATATTTTTTTTTAATACAAGTGGCTGATGATTTTTTTTTTTTATTGGTAGATACATGTAACCTCCTATTAAAGGTAATTTTATTCAAAGCATTGTTGGATACTAGATGTGAGCATCTCTGTCGGTAGGAATTCTAACATTGATTGATCACATAGCTCCTTTCACTAGACCCAACATGCATTGATAGATAGAGATTAGAAATCCGAATCCTAAAAAGAATAATTATGAGGCAAGTTCTTACACGACCATCCATAAATGATCTTTCCATTATCCTATGTCGGGTGAGCAGGTTTCTACAATTCTTCGTCACATGCAGATATATATTTTTGGATACAAGTCACAAATGAAATTTTTTTTATTGGTAGGTACATGTATCCTCCTATTAAAGGTAATTTTATTCAAAGCGTTGTTGGACACTAGATGTGAGCATCTCTGTCAGTAGGAATTCCAACATTGATTGATCACATAGCTCCTTTCACTAGACCCAACATGCATTGGTAAATAGATATTAGAAATCCGAATCCTAAAAAGAATAATTATGAGGCAAGTTCTTACGCGACCATCCATAAATGATCTTTCCATTATCCTATGTCGAGTGAGCAGGTTTCTACAATTCTTTGTCACATGCAGATATATATTTTTCTGGATACAAGTCACAGATGAAATTTTTTTTATTGGTAGGTACATGTATCCTCCTATTAAAGGTAATTTTATTCAAAGCGTTGTTGGACACTAAATGTGAGCATCTCTGTCGGTGGGAATTCCAACATTGATTTATCACATGGCTCCTTTCACTGGACCCAACATGCATTGGTAGATAGAGATTAGAAATCCGAATCCTAGAAAGAATAATTATGAGGCAAGTTCTTACGCGACCATCCATGAATGATCTTTCCATTATCTTGTGTCGGATGAGCAGGTTTTTGCAATTCTTCATCACATGCAGATATATTTTTTTTTGGATACAAGTCGCAGTGAAATTTTTTTTATTAGTAGGTACATGTATTCTCCTATTAAAGATAATTTTATTCAAAGCGCTGTTGGATATTAAATGTGGGCATCTTTGTCTATGGGAATTCCAACATTGATTTATCACATAACCCCTTTCACTAGACTCAACATGCATTGGTAGATAGAGGTTAGAAATCTAAATCCTAAAAAGAATAATTATGAGGCAAGTTCTTACGCGACCATCCATGAATGATCTTTCCATTATCCTGTGTCGGATGAGCAGGTTTTTGCAATTCTTTGTCACACAGATATTTTTTTTTGGTACAAGTCACAAATGAAAATTTTTTTATTGGTAGGTACATATATATCCTCCTATTAAAAGCAATCTTGTTAGAATTACTGTCAGACACTAAATGTGAGTACATCTGTTAATGCGAACTCTAACATTGACTCATCACATAACCATTTTCATTGCACCCAACATACATTGGTGGATAGAGATTAGAAATCCAAATCCTAAAAAGAATAATCATGAGGCAAGTTCTTACGTGACCATCCATAAATAATCTTTCCATTATCCTGTGTCAGATGAGTAGGTTTTTGCAATTCTTCGTCACACGCAGATTTTTTTTTTTTGGGTACAGGTCGTAGATGAAATTTTTTTATTGGTAGGTACATATATTTTTCTATTAAAATAATTTTGTTCAAAGCGTTGTTAGACACTAAATATGGGTACCTCTTTCAGTAAAAATTCCAACATTGATTCATCACATGACCCCTTTTCACTGGACCCAACATGTATTGGTAGATAGATATTAGAAATCAAAATTCTAAAAAAATAATTATGAGGCAAATTCTTACGCAACCATCCATAAATGACCTTTCCATTATCCTGTGTCGAATGAGCAGGCTTCTCCGTTCTCCGTCACACGCAGATGCTTGTTTTTTTTTTTTTTGTACAAGCCTCAGATGACCTTTTGTTTATAAGGATGCTTGTATGGTTTTCGTATTTCACTCAATTCGGGCCCAATGGGCCTTGTACACCCAAAGACCTCCAACTGTGTGCTTTGTTTTGGAAAAAATCAAGGCCCATATGGTAACAGACCACTATGAGTTGAACGGAAACAAACAGTCGAAATGCCACTGGGTCAGTGTTAATAATTCATTCAAATAAAGAAACTTCAGCTAACGATTTCATAGAATCACCACACATAATATCCAACAACGACGATGGGTCGAAGTACAGCGCACAAAAATGAAGAAATTTACGAGAAGAATGAAACAAGGCAACCTAAGAATTAGCCCCTTAGAAGCATCATTTCAAGAACTGCCGAGACTAGTGGCAACGGGGATGACAATTACGAGAATGAGAATGAGCAGAAGTATCAGCCCAATACACATCCGCTTTCTGCTACTTTTCTGGAATTTCTTTGCAGTCTGCAAATCCTTTGTTCCATCCTTGACACAGTGGGAAGCATGAAGCACATGGTGTTCAATATCATCCATCTTCTCACCCTGTGCCTCCACCATCACAGTCATATCTAGGGACACCTGGTGCAGCTCTAGAAGGCTCTTCTCCATCTCTTTAGCTGCGTCGTGCCTGTCTTAGATCTCCACCTCCGTCTCCAGAACAGTTCCCTTGCCGTGCTCTTGTATTGCCTTGCTCAAGAATTCCTCACCTCCATTTGAGATGATCTTCTCTATGACTTCCTCATTTGGGTGTTCCCCTGTTACTGTGAAATATCGTCTTCCCACTGTTTCTTTGTACTCCGTCATCATCCTTTGCCTCGGTCCCTGAAACTCCATCATGATCTCCGTCAGTTTCTTTCGGAGTCCGTTGGTGACGGCTATTCGGGTCCTGTAAATCGCCGGGGTTCCTTCTTTCAGCCCAGAAAGCCTCCTGTTGGCAGCATTGGCTCGGTCTATTTCTTCCAGCTGAGACCGTATGGTTCTAGCCTTCTTGAGCACAGTGACAATGTCGGCATTGATCCTGTTTCTTAAGGATTTCAGGTCTTCAGGCTTGGGAAGGGATTTGCTCTGTTCATCCTCCTGCAGAAGCCTGCTCAATATTTCTTGGAGATGACCTATCTCTGTTTTCACCTTCTCTGCCTCTTCTAGGAAGAGACCCATGTCAGTATCGAGATTGGTTGTTGAAGAGCTCAGTTCTACTTCGCTGGGAGGAAGACCGGCACGTCTTTCATGGCGGTTTTCTTCAAATCCACGTAGCTGGTGAATGATTTGGTCATTAGATCGTTCATTTTTGCTTCCGGAATATTAAGAAACCCCCGCCTAAATCGACGATAAAAATGAGATCTCAATTTCACCAAACGTATTGCGATCTAGACTGAGCACAGAATCAGCGATAATTTTCAAATTAGTTAAAAATTTGGAATCCAACGAACAGGCTCGAGGATACTGGACTTGTGAGGCTGCGATCAGACCTTTTTGAAACGGGGAGAGGGGAGAGCTCTTTCAGAAGAAGATCGCTGCACGAGAGCTTAATCAAACCCTGGCAACAACAAAAGAAATCTGGGAATGAGATTGAAAATGTAAAGCAGATGAAAGTGATTTATGCCGAGGATGGAATTGATCAAGATCCTAACGGATAATTTTCAGAGGACAGAGGGCCTGTGGGAGAGTAGCCGTTGTAATTCGGCATGTGGCAGCGGCTTCATTTTTTTCATTTTCAATTTTTGGTCACCCCTTCTATATTGTATTGAGCTGTCTTCAATTCCAAGTGCCGAAAAACGTCCCGAGCCCATCATGCCGGGCTGTTTAGGCTTTAAAATTATAAGGGCTGGATTTGATATTTTTCCCTTCAAATAGAAAATAAATCCTGGAGGGTTGGTCCTAGAAGGCTAAGGACTTAAAAGGACCGTCCCTTTTAAGCCATTTTATATTTTTTTTTGTTTTTTAAATGTTTTTAAATAATTTTAATATTATTAATTTTTTACATTATTAATAATATTTCTAATATTTAGTTATTATTATCATTTTAAAATTAAATTTAATGTTAGACAATAATTTATCCAATTAAATTTTTAAAAAATGGGTTAATTTGGACTTTAATAATGATTTGATTTATATTATATGCGTTGATATTTTTAAACTATATATATATTTGATAATAGAGTATTTTTATACTTATATAACTTGTGATTCTATAATTTGCATTAGAAATTTATGAGTTTCAACAACAATGTTTCTCACATTAAAGTAAAATAATAGCTAGATTGTAAAATTTAAAAGTAAAATTCCTACAAAAAAAAATTAATATTTTTATTACGAAAGAAAAGCATACTTATGAAGAAGAGTAATTAATTATAGTGATGATGAAGTTTCAAAAGATTAATGATAATATTTATTTATTACACAATTGCATTATAGATAAAACTTTTAGATGTTGTTATCTTGTTAATGAATGTTTTAGATGTTCTTGGATGTTGATGGATATTTATATATGATGATATTTTATATTTGTGATTTAATTTTATTCATATTTATGTCTTTTTTAAATAATTTCATTGGTTTATTTTTATTTTTTATAAAAAATATGATAAATAAAAAAATAATTTTTTTCTTAAACGGACCAAAAGGCCGTGGGCCGGCCATGAGCCCTGTAGTTTAAGGGCCTGACCTAACAAATTAAGGTATTTTTAAAATTTTAGTCCTGGAGGGCCGGACCGGCCCTGGTTCCCACCTCTAAGTGCCTGTGACGGATTTATCAAGGTGGGGGAGTACCTATGACGGAAATATCTGCTATGTTTTATTTTAATTCGTGAGTTCATGAATTTTCTCGTTTAAAATTTAAATTGTAATTTGATTCTGATTTATAAAAAATTTGTATAAAAATAAGATCGAATGTTTTTGGTGAAAATATATTAAAATGTTCAAGTATTGTATGGTTATAAAATTTGACATCTTCTGTTTAAAAAAAAAGGAAAAAAAAGAAGAAAGGTGACAGCAGGTAGCAGCTAAGGAAAGCCTCCAATACTAAATAAGAGCAAAGAATGCACAAAATCTATAATAATAGGAATATTTAGATAAAAACTAAATCATAATTTTAAAAATATTTTTATAATATAAGAAATAAATATATAAAAAAATCTGTTTTATTTTACGAAAAAAAGTTTTTGAAAAATACTTTTCCTCCTCCTTCTCCCCAAACGCCCTTACGCTTTTCTTGGAATGAACAATAAATGGATGTGTGTGTGTATGAGCACGGGGTCCTCAATAATAAAAGGGTGACGTAAGGATGTTTCGGACTTTGGGTAAACCCACGCGCTTACCCCAATCAATATCATTGTGATTCAGCGTATTTTATTTATTTATTTTTTCTCATGAGTGAGAGACCGTCATTTTATCTGACTAAATAAATATTTTAAATTAAATTATTTTATCGTCTTAATCTAAAAAAAGTATTTAATTGAATTTTAAGGATAGGATGTGCTGTATTTTATTTTTGCCAGCGACTAGTTTTATTTTTAGTTGACAAACAATACGCGAGTGTATACATGATTATCACTTTTGGCGTTTCTTTTTTTAAGGTGCGCACAAATGTGCGGGGTTTAAGCTCATTCTTAATAAATAAGTAGTGCCATCGACGGAAAACAGTGAATATGACTTTTTGTTTGGGCATTTTTAATTCTCTCATGTGAATTTCATTTTATTAAGTAATAACAAAATAAATCATTACACCAAATCCACAACAACATTGAATCATGTCATATAATATGCAATAGCAAAATGTGGTTTGAAGGACGTCAAATGCAATCGAGCTTATCCACAAAAATTATTATTATTAATTAATTTGTGACGTGGAGATTTTTATATCCATCACTCGTTCTGTGCTGAGATTTTTTTTCAATCGAGATCGTTGAATGATTTTTAAATTTTAGATTGTCTTATCTTAATATACTGGGAAAAAAAAAACATCAATGCCTTCCAATAATAAAAAAAAATCGTTGCTGGTTTCCAGGCAAATGTGTTTAATCAGTGCTTATCAAATAAAAGTAAAAATAGACAGTGATAACTAAATTTCAATTAAAAATAGTTTTCACCTGATCTAATGAATCTAATGATGAGAATATTTGCTTTCTCTCTCTCTTTTTTTTTTTAAAAAAAAGAAAACCTCAAGCAAGGGGTTGGAAACGAATCAAACGATAGGCAAATTAAAAAAAAAAAAAAAGCAACCATAAAGTAAAGGAAAAAACTGAAATAAAGAAATAAAATGAATAGAAATGTGCAGAGTAACAATATTTTCTCTTTAAAAAGTCCGAATAATGCATTTGACTGGGAAACAAAAAAAGTAATATGTAATCAAATCGTGAGATGACGGATAAACAGATCACAAACATACAATCTAATTCAGAAGGTGTAATTTTATATATTGCAAGCACAAAAATCATCCATCGACAGTTTTTCACGACGCGAATTATAATTATAATTATAATTAGTATTATCCCACTATCATGATTCCGTAAAATAGAAATTACTAATTTATTATTATCAACTGGGAACAGTTTTCTTAATTAGTACTCCTTCGATCCTTAATATAAGATCCATTTAACTAATTTGATTAGATTAAGGAAGTTAGGTAAGTTAGTTAATTATAAGAAATGTGCCACGTTTTTCCTAAAACACCATAATTATCTTTATTAATATCTCTTCTCCCTCTTCTACTTGATTATGGTTGAGGGAGTACCTATAGGGATAATTTAGAGAAAATTGATAAATATAAAAAATGGGTCTTATATTTAGGACCAAAACCAACTCAATAATTGGATCCTATATTAAGGACCGGAGGAGTATTAAGCAAGTAAGAATACCCTTGTGTAACGTGAAATCTAGAGTGAATTATATCATATATGATTTGAAAATAACGTAACTTCTTATAAATTTTATTATATTACCGTTGGTTATCTATTGACAGCAGTTAAATGGTTTTCCTTTCAATGGAAAAAGAAAATAAAAGAAGAATCACGTTAGTTAATGGTTAATCTTTCAGTTATATTTTTTAAAAAAATAGTGTCAACCTCAAAAAAAAAAAACAGTTTTTTAATATGGGAGCGGAGCACGAGATCGAAGTACATCCGCCGGTGAGGTTATCTCGGACCCTTCTCTCCCAAAAGATTAGGTAAGTCACTCGAATGGTGGCAATATTATATAACACCTCCATCGAAACGGCAATTCATGCTTTTTTGCTCACCTCAAGATTCTTAAGCTTCTCCCTCTGTTGCCAATTGATGCAGAGAGGGACCGGCGACCTCAAAAAAGCGATATTTTTTTGACCTCTTCGTTTTTCTGCAGAGATTCTTATAGGGAATAGTGGGAATAGTCGAGAAAGCGAGCGGGAAAAAGGTAAAAGCAGCGACATAGAAACATGCTTGGTCCGATAAAGGCCGCGATTGGAGATGCAGTGCTCACCTTTATGTGGGTCTTCTGCGCATCCACGCTTGGATTAGCCACTAGCATGATAACAGCATCACTCGGTCTTCAGCATCTGTCCTTCAATGGTCTTAATTACGCATCAATTCTCATCACCACTTTCCTTGTCTTTACCCTCGTCTTTATCTTCACCATCGTCGGGAATGCCTTGGGTGGTGCTACCTTCAACCCCACCGGCACTGCTGCCTTTTATGCCGTTGGTCTCGGCTCGGACTCCCTTTTCTCCATGGCCCTACGTTTTCCTGCTCAGGTTATTCTCACTCTAATTTCTTGATTTTTTTTTCCTTGGGATGAGGTGGTTGAATCTTACCTTAATTGTGAATCCCGTTAATTTTGTCCTCTCCCTTGGAGGAAATTTTAAGAGATCAATGTGAATTAATGAGTGTCCTGAAATGTCTGATTTGAATCTCTGCATTCACAGGCGTTAGGTGCTGCGGGTGGTGCTGTGGCAATCATGGAGGTGATGCCGCCGAAATTCAAACACTTGATCGGCGGACCTTCGTTGAAGGTTGATTTGCATACTGGAGCTATTGCTGAAGGGGTTCTGACATTTGTGATCACTCTGGCTGTTCTTTTTATCATACTCAGGGGTCCTCGTAACGAATTGTTGAAGACTTGGTTGCTGGCTATGTCTACCGTGGTTCTGGTCATGGCTGGCTCTGCTTACACCGGCCCCTCTATGAATCCTGCCAATGTGAGTGATCACATCATTGCGTTAGCGTTTGAATTTTATTTGACAAATGTTGTTTGATAACCTCTGAAAAAGACTTGTTATTTTACCGTTGTGACTCCTTGTCCTATTGTTTTCAAAATATTTTATTCCGTGTAAATTTGTCTTTCATATGATTCCTAAAGGTGAATTACTGTTATGTACGGTGTGACTTCCAAAAGAAAGTTTGTGTGTTATGTTATGTGGAAATAATGAGTAGTTAGGGGATAGGTTGAAGGCTGTTAGTAGGCTAGGCACCCAAGTGCACGGCTACGAGGGAGATAAGATATTTGAAGGCTGTTAGTAGGCTAGGCACCCAAGTGCACGGCTACGAGGGAGATAAGATATCCAGATGTAATCGTGCGTGCGATATGGACATATCGTTCTGTCGTGAAATACTGATAACGTCTTCCTTGCAACAGCTTGTGTGCAATTGTGCACAGGTCCTACCCTTCTGTTGTTCAATACCCAAAACTAATCACTTGCAGTAAAAGGGCAATGGATTTGCGTCTTGCTATTTATATGACAAAATTTTTGTATTGATGAACAATAATCCTAGATCTTGATAACATTAAATAGCTTTTAACGTATGCTGTCTTCATCATGTTCATTATTTCTTGGAATCCCACCCACTCCTGTACTTTTGCATGTTGACTCTGTGTCTCTGTCAGAGGGTTGTTGGTTCCGAGCTCGCTAGTGTTATTAAACTGAGAAAATCAAGGGGTTAGCTTTTTACTCCCCTGGACTCCCTCATGCTGCCCTAAATAATCCTAATGATCACAAAGATAAGTCCAGTTAATCCTTGGTGGTCTCTTTCCATTCCACCTTGGATCCTTTTGGCCTCTTTTATATGCCTTGATTATTTTTCTTTTTTCAGTTTAGCACTTTCTTCCTGTGAATAATGTATATAGTTATAATCCAGCTCTGTCTTTTTGTATTATATAGTGTAACGCTGATAGGATTTGGTGAGTTCTGGTGTTCAATCAGTCTTAATTTTGAAATGAGGATAATAAAGTTCTCTTTCTGTGGCTGTGGTGTGTCGTGTTTTTTTTTTTTTTTTGGGGGGGGGGGGGAGAACCTGATCTTGAATCAAAGATGGAGAATGAGTGTAGACGTCAAGAACATGACAGAATGGATACAAGGCTTAAAAAAGGAGCTATAACTACAATACCAAATAAAATTGACTTCTCTGGAATTAATAGTTTCACCTTGTGATGTGGCAGATTACCATCCCATTGACGTTGCCTTGGCTACTGGGTGAAGCAGTAAATTTTGTGGAAAAAAGCTTGATCAGTTTATGACCTTAATGAATTTGCCCCATGATGTAGTAACAGAAGTTTTATTTCATGTTCTGTTTATGCTACTGAAGTTGCATTTCTTTGTCGACAAAGTGTGATGATAAACTAGGTTATATTCTCTCTCAACATAACCCAAACCTGCTTGCCACGATGGACAATTAGACCATGAATCTTAAAAACGCTAGCTATTGAGAAATTTTCTTTCCAAACTTTAAGATTACCCTTAAACATTCTTTGTATGCTTGAGTTGCCCCAATCTGAATTGAATTTTCCCCCCGAACAATGTTGAATTGATATAATATACGAAAAGCACAACAGAAGTCTGTCTTGCGGCTTTTTTCCCAAAATTTCTCATTACTCTCTAATGTATCTCCTGCAGCTTACTTCTCTAATGCTAATTATGCTATCCATTCCTTCAGGATCACACACACACACAGAGGTATTGAATTACTGAATTTGTTATGTGTGCAGGCGTTTGGTTGGGCATACGTAAACAACTGGCACAATACATGGGACCAATTCTATGTGTACTGGATTTGCCCCTTCATTGGAGCAATAGTAGCTGCTTGGGTGTTTCGAATTCTGTGTCCCCCACCAGCACCAGTTAGGAAACAGAAGAAAGCCTGAAGAGGCCCGCTAGATTTGGTTGTGTTAGCTTTATATATTGATAAGCTCCATGTTTATTTGTTGGGACCCTTTTTCTTTCCTCCTCCTCTTGTTCCCCTTCCTTCTCCCTTCTCTTCTCTTGTTGCTGTTGGGACTCCAGCTGATCTTCATTCAATAACAAGTTGTGTTTAGCCAATCCATACATTTGTGCTGAATTGATGCCTTTTTTCTTTTTTTTTAGGTCTTTTTTATGCGACTCAGCTCTAATGTCATAATAATTCTATCCGTGATATATCTAGACGCCTAATTAACCATTAAACTTGGATCGTTTCAACCAAGCCGACCTGCTAATTACAACTTATTTTCCATCTGAGTAATGCCCACGGATTTTTTATTTTGGTTAAAAAGCATTTACTATGAATGTTCATGGGGAATGAATGTTGTAACGTATTTAATGAGTGATTCTAAAGTCTGACACGACACTGGAAGTATAATTAATTGTCATTTCCTTCTTAACCAGCTCCTAAAGTTGCCGTCCGATGTTAATACAGCGTTTCAATTTTCTCCCCATCGTTGCGTTTTTTGTCAGTGCGGTAAGCCGCTTGCGACTTCCCATTTTTATGGTCTGTTTCCCCCCCCCCAACCCCCCAAACACAAGAAAGCGGTTGGTGCTTTTTTTGTTTGGCCGAAGTTGTGGAAAAGTTCAGAACAACTCGGGAATGCGCGTGTCCGAGTCCAACTAGGAGACCTGACTCGGTTTCTTTCATTACAATTTACAGTTACATGTAACAAATTCCAGGACGCGGCACTGGCACACAAAGCACATTTCTCTCACTACAGGGAAACAGAGTTACATCCCTTCACTGGTCATCGTCTTCATCTCCTCATCGTCGGCGCTATCACTGCCTTAATCTTCTTTGCTCTCATAACCAACAGGCATTTCCTTTGGCGACTGTCCATCTCGATTGCACTGAATTGGACGACGTTTTCACATGCTCGTCGTTTTCAGATTATTCAATTCACAGACCAATAGATCATTTTCCATCACTTTGTAGATAACCTCAAGCCTTCGAGCTGGATCCGCTACAAGAGCCCAAGCAATTGAAGGGTCCCCCTGCCACTGGGAACGGTCAGATCCGCTACCGATCGCCATCTGCGGCTGATCTTTTTGAAGGGCAGGGCAACAATTCTCCACCGTCCTATACCGCCGATCAACACCTTCCCGAATTTGAATCTACCAAAATGCTCAAGCGCCCAGGTCGCCAAGAGTCTTTCTCGGACAAGATCTCCAGATTCCGTGGGGTTTTGTTAGTGGTCTCCGTTCCGCTCCTTCTCATTACTTTTGTACTCTACTTAATGCCTGCAAGCTCTTCCAACGAATTGATTCAGGATTATGCTCTCGCTCATCGTAAAATTAACCCCGACCAGAAATTCTCTGATTCCTATGCTGTTATCTTCGATGCTGGTAGTTCTGGGAGCCGTGTGCATGTCTTCCATTTTGACCACAATCTAGATCTTGTTCACATTGGCCAAGATCTTGAGCTTTTTGAGCAGGTGGCATCGTTGTGTCTTTGCTGTGCCTTTGTAATTACTTATCTGCGTCAACTATCATTTATCATTCTCGTTACTGCTGACCCTCTTAATTATTATATTGTAGATAAAACCGGGTTTGAGTGCATACGCTCAGAATCCCCAGGACGCCGCGGGTTCCCTCATTTCCCTTTTGGACAAAGCGGAAAGTGTTGTTCCCCGTAACTTACGCCCAAAGACGCCCGTTAAAGTTGGGGTGTGTGTATACCTCGTTCCATCGTCGCTACCGATATTACTGTTACTGTTTCAAAATATGTTGGTTTTACGTCGGAGTTTCTGGAGTAAAATTGAATTTCTATGCTAATGCAGGCAACGGCAGGTTTGAGGGCTTTGGAAGGAGATGCTTCTGATAGGATCTTGCAAGCAGTGAGTATAGCTACATCTTACCATGTTGAATGCTTAGAAGACTATACCAACTCTATTGACTTAAAAAGTTTTCAAATTATTTATTTAGGTTAGGGATTTGCTTAAGGAAAGAAGCACCCTAAAATCTGAGGCTGATGCGGTTACAGTACTGGATGGAACCCAAGAAGGTGCTTATCAATGGGTATGATTTATAATCTTATCTATTAGTACTATCGAATCCTGCTTTTTTCCCCTAAGCAAGCTTGTTTGAAAAAATATTGCACGCTTGTGTGGTGGGTGCAACATATCTAACCAACAACATATCTAAGGATTGGGTTGTTGACAGAGCACGATGGCGTCGTGTGATTCATGTAGCCGACCCCACCTAGTGGGATAAGGCTTGTTGTTTGTTTGTTTGTTTGTGTGGTGGGTGCCTTGTTTCATTTGGATTTTGGTTTGGTGTATTATTGAGTCATAATGAAACCCCCATTTCACCTTTCTTTCTCAGTTTGTTGCATTTATATAGTTATCCAAATAACATGTCACCACATCAATATCAGGTGCCCTCAAAAATGTATTAGGAATGGAGCACTGATGTGAGGAAGATAGAGAGAGAGGAATGGAGGGACTGTGATGATTGGTGATATCATCAATGAGGAAGATGGAGAGTGAAATGGCGAATTACAAATTTAAGAGTGCTTTAGTAGTTTCATGAGTTATACTGTTAAAGATAGATTTAACTTCTTATTTAGACATTAGGGGTTTTAATTGAAACAATTTAGACATTAGGGGTTTAACTGAAAGATCAGGGCTTCCGTTCCAGTTTTTTTAGGTTGGCGGATATTGGAATTAAGGGCAAAAGTAGGGGTGGATATATGCAATTTCCCCTTGAGAAACACAAACAATGAACAATTTACCTCCTGGGACTGGTTTTATTTTAAGTTTTGTGGTTTGATTTTGGTCCTAGTTTAGCACCTGAGCTTTTATTGTGTTAGTTTTTTTTTTTTTTTGGGGGGGGCGGGTCTTGTGTCAATTTAATTCTTGTAAGAATTTATCTTTTTACACAGCTAGAAATAATTCGATGTAAAAGTTCTCATTAGTTTTTTGGCACTAAAATGTGAAGAAATCAGTCCATTCCATGGTCAGCCTTGACTCATAATCAATTCAGGTCTTTTAGGGTTAAGACAGAATGAATTGGCCAATGGGGCCAAATATTTAGATTTCATTGTTTTCTGAAGGGGAGTGGGATTTAGTTGCTGATGTGAAAAGGGAATTTGTATTGATTCATTCAGGAGAATTTTTACTTAGTCCTACCGATTGTGAAAAGGGTTGAAAATAATTAATTGGTAATACTTTACCCATAAAGCCTTTCATGTTACTCTTGCGTTGTGCATTAGATAATTTATAGCACTCAAATGTGAATTCTTATAATTGTTCTTCCATGATAAATATTATTATTGCGGGGTACTTGTCATGTTGTCCTTAATTATAAACTTGGATCTCAAAAGGGAAGGTATTGCTGTTCAATTTGTGAGCAACCTAATCAAGTTAAAAGTCTCACAATAAATGAATCATATCATATGAGAAACTATTCTTTGATAGTTGATTGAAAAATTAAGGGATCTATCTAACCTTGCCATTTGTTTGATTTAGGTGACTATTAACTATCTTCTGGGAAAACTGGGGAAAACATATTCAAAGACAGTTGGAGTAGTTGACCTTGGAGGTGGTTCTGTTCAAATGGCATATGCCATCTCAGACACTGATGCTTCGAAGTCTCCCAAAGTAGCAGATGGAGAGGATCCATACATTAAAGAGATGTTCTTAAGGGGAAGGAAGTATTACCTCTATGTTCACAGGTTTCCTTCTTACTCTAGATTTAGGATATGCCAATTTGAGTTGCTATAATATTACAGTTCCAGGCAGAATTAACATGCCGATGTGAGTCCTCCGGCATTTGTTGTCTTTAGCAGGACTATTCGTATAACTAATGTTCTAGATAGACAGACAGGCTGTACCATTTTCCATGACTAACGGCATTGAACATCTTGCTCTCAGTTACTTGCGATATGGATTACTAGCCGCTCGTGCAGAGATTTTGAAGGTTTCTGGAGATTCTGACAATCCTTGTATCTTATCTGGCTTTGATGGTAAATATATTTTCTCCTTTCTGCATAGCTTTGGTTTTTCAATGCTGGGACCCCTGCCCCCTTATAATTCAGTGTATTGAGAATTGAATCCACGGAAATTTGCATATTAGGTATTTTCTTCGCAATTAGCGTATAATGCAAATAACATGCGTATTTTCTTTCCTGCTTGTTAGGGTCTTACAACTATGGAGGAAAGTCGTACAAGGCCTCGGCCTCCCCTACGGGTGCAAGCTTGAATGAATGTAAAAGTGTAGTTCTCAGGCTCTCAAAGTTAATGAGTCAACATGCACGCATATGAAGTGCACTTTTGGTGGGATATGGAATGGTGGAGGAGGAGATGGTCAGAAAAATCTTTTTGTCGCCTCATTTTTCTTTGATCGGGCCGCTGAGGTATTTTATCATTTTCTCCGACTGTGGAACTAGTACTGAAAGGTCATCTGTAATTTAATCCTGATAGCATGGCCATGCTACATTTTGCTAACACGAAATTTTATGCATAGGCTGGTATTGCTGATCCAAACCTACCCGTTGCCAAAGTTCATCCTGTGGATTTTGAGGATGCAGCGAAGCGAGCTTGTGAAACTAAACTTGAGGATGCTAAATCCACTTATCAGAGCGTCGGGGAGGGGAATCTTCCGTTTATATGCATGGATCTTGTTTATCAGTATACATTGCTTGTTGATGGATTTGGTAAGTCTTGCGCCGATATTTGAATATTTGTGATGTTTTAAACGAAATTTGAGCACTGTTGTCATCTTCGTGACCTGAGTGATTCCTTTGTCGTCAGGCCTGGATCCCTGGCAAGAGATTACCCTGGTGAAGAAAGTAAAATATGAGGATTCTCTCGTTGAAGCAGCATGGCCGTTAGGCAGCGCTATAGAAGCCGTATCGTCACTTTAGATTACTCGTCCGGAGTCTTGAAGCGCACTTTTATATTTCCCACAAGAGTTTGAGGTGAAATACGGCCATTTTTGGATGACCAGACATTGCAGTCAGGCTGTGCTGGGATTGGAATTGGGTGTACATCTCAGGGACAGGGAATAATCGGAGAAGATATATAGCTTCACTAAATTTCATTTGTTCTTCACATATTATCAGATTCGCAGCTCTCGAAAACTGATTCGATTCAATTAGCTCATATATGGTCTTAGGAATGAGAAGATAGCAATACCATTTCATTTTTGTTTATTCATTATGGTTTTGATTCGTGATAAAAGTCCATTCCTTTGTTCTTTATTTCGATTCAATTTGACTTAAATTTTCAAAATTATTCAGAAATTCAGTCTTTTTTTCTTCCAGCATAATTTTCAGTCATTTAAAAAAAGTATTATTAATCTAAATAAAGATGACATATATTTATGAATGAAATAGAGGATCGAACTAAAATTGAATAAACTAATAACTGAAAGTGAATTTCAGGGTAAAATTAAAATAATTAAACTCGAAATTAAATTTCGTTGAAGAAAAATTTATGCCTTTTCCCGTTAATAGAAGGGGAGTTATACTAAAGTAGGGCTCAGGATTTTTTTTTTTTTCAAACAAAATTTTGGATAGGGATTTGGTCCAAGCCACGGGCTAGGCTCCACGATTCTAGTTCTACACTCTACAGTGTCTCTCGGAGTACCGCGACGGAATTCAAGCCCCTTGCCACTAAATATGCGGACCGATAGGTGAGGGCTAGGGAGGTGCTTACGCACTGTTTGGTTAGAGGTTTTTTTAAAAAAAACAGAGAGAGGAGGGGATAGGTTAAATATGTTTGGTTCAGAAAATAAAAATAAAAGTAGAGAAAAAATTATCTCTTAGTGCTTCCCTCCTCTCCTCCTGCTCCCCTTCAAATTTGAGATTTTTTGGAGGGGACAGAAATTTTGTATATTATTCTAACTAAATTATCCTTACTAATTATTTAATATTATAAGTTTGCCCTTTCTTGCTAAAAACCCCTTTTTTCACCTCCTTCTCTTTCTCAGATTTGCCGCTATTTTTCTTTGCTATTATCAATCTTTTGATGGAAAAGTAGTCTTTTATATTTAGAAGAAGACAAAATGATGACAAGGGGATATAAAAATAATATTTTGAGAAATAGCTTGTGCGTCCGAGACTAACAATGAATATATACAAATATTTTGCACATAGGGACAGCAATCCATTTTATTTTTTATTTTTAACCTACTTTTTAGAAGTATAAAATTTTAACAAGCATATTAAAATTAACGAAACAATATGTTATAATTAATAAAAATTATTATTTAAAATGGATATAATTTTTTGTGTTACATGTAGGTACGGTGATTAATTTTTTGACATTCATAAATTAGAAAATAATAATTCTGATTTAAATATTATAATAAAATAATAAAAAAATTTAAATAAAGAGATAAAAGCATATTTGTCACTTTGTAATTAGCTCTTATTCCCCTCCCCTCCTGAACCAACAAAAAAACATCTCCTCTCATCCCTTTCCTTTAAACCAAACAAAATCATAACCCTCTTTCCTCTCCTCCCCCCTCTCTTTAATTAACCTCTCCTCTTTTTTTCTTTTTTCTTTTTCAATTGAATCAAACAAAGCCTTAAGCTGGCCGTTCATGAGCATGGATTTTAATTTCTACTTGGACGGAGGCCCACATTTTAATATACAGTCGCGGAAGGGCTCCTGGGCCCTAACCTGTGTCGGGGCGACCTTTCCCTTCAGCTAGTTTTCCCCGTCCTGATTTTAATCCCTCGCCGGCGAAATTTGAGGTTCGTTTCTTCGAAGCATCCCACCACGCTATTGTCCTTATTGGGTTGACAGTACACGTCTCCGCGCGTATTATGTAGTGATATTTGTATTTGATCATTCATTTGAAATTCCTATCGTCTGGGCATTTTTACAAACAGCCTGTGCTTGGTGGTTTTAGAATCGACAAAAGTGATACCGTCTGTTCGTCTTGGAGTGATTTATGTTTGGGTGCTTATTTCTCACCAGAGCTATTTCTCTTCATTCCAATTCCAATGGATAGCTGTGAGCTGCTCCGCCTTTTATTGACCCTCAACTACTAAAGTTGTTGTATAGTGATTTGGACACATGATCCGAAGTAGACCTAATCTATCTGTTTTCTCTGTTGTGCTCGTCATCCGTCAGAATTTATACTCTGTTAATCGCAGTAGTATATTTGAGCAGCTCCCGACCACTGCCTTCAATTTCTTGAAACCTTCAGTGTCTGCCTCTTTTCCGTCTCCACCACAATTTGGTTTCTCAGCCCTGTTTTCCTCTTCGTCCCTGTCCGCAAAAGTTGGAGGGTCAACCGATGTCCCAACTCTAGGTTTTGACGAGACTTCTGGTGATGACGAGGAGGTGGTGGATGACCTTGACAGGAATAATCATCCCCACTCTAGTCAGTTAGACTTAAGGGATGATGATCTTGGCCAAGATGTTAAAACGATATTGGATATATTACGTGGAGCAGCTTGTAGACCATCTGAAATTAAATGTAAGCTCGAGAGTTGCAGTATTAATGTATCATCAGAGTTGGTTGTAGAGGTTCTTTCAAGAATTCGTAATGATTGGGAAGCAGCTTTCACTTTTTTCCTGTGGGCAGGCAAGCAACCGAATTATGTTCATTCTGTTCGTGAGTACCACTCCATGATTTATATCCTTGGTAAAATGAGGAAGTTTGATACTGCTTGGACCTTAATTGAGGAAATGAGACGAGGTAGTGCTGCTCCATCTCTTGTCACCCCTCAAACTCTTCTGATTATGATTAGGAGATACTGTGCTGTTCATGATGTTGGAAAGGCTATAAGTACTTTCTATGCATATAAACGATTCAACTTTCAAGTTGGAATGGAGGAATTTCAAGGCCTTCTTTCTGCCCTTTGTCGGTACAGGAACGTAGAAGATGCTGAGCATCTTCTTTTCTGCAACAAAAATGTATTCCCATTCAACACCAAGAGCTTTAACATTATTCTCAATGGATGGGGTAATGTGATTGGTAGCCCACGTCATGCAGAGAGAATTTGGGAGGAGATGGGCAAGAGAGGAATCCAATATGATGTTGTCTCCTATGCAAGCATCATGTCTTGCTATTCAAAGTCTTCTAAACTCTACAAAGTATTCAGGCTGTTTGACCGGATGAAGAAAACCAAGATCACTCCAGATAGGAAAGTTTATAATTCGGTCATTCATGCTCTCGCAAAGGGTAGGTTTGTGAAAGAAGCTGTCAATCTCCTGAAAACAATGGAAGATGCCAACATTTCTCCGGATACTGTTACTTACAACTCACTAATCAGTCCTTTATGTAAAGCCCGCAAAATTGATGAAGCTAAAGAAATTTTAGATGAGATGATGCAGCGGGGTCTATCTCCTACAATTCGGACTTATCATGCTTTCTTCCGTATCTTAAGGACCAATGAAGAAATATTTCAGCTTCTGGGCAAGATGAGGGAATCGGGCTGTCACCCAACTACTGAGACTTTTCTAATGTTGATAAGAAAGTTTAGTCGATGGCAACAGCTTGACATTGTCTTTAAGCTCTGGAGTGAGATGAGTGAAAGTGGAGTCAACCCTGATCGTAGCTCTTACATTGTACTGATTCATGGGCTATTTCTGAATGGAAAGCTGGAGGAAGCATACAAATATTATAATGAGATGCAGGATAAAGGCTTCCTCCCAGAACCAAAAACAAGTGAAATGCTTCAAGCCTGGCTTTCTGGAAAACAGGTAGTTGAAGAACAGATGACAGATTTAGAGCACAAGAAATTAGAGAGTGATTCTGTAGGAAAGAATATCAAGGGTATACCTAGTAAACCAGATAAGGAGAAAGATTTTCTTCGCCAACCTGAGATTAGAAGAGTAAAAAGAGAGCGGGGTTTTTCCTTTTGGGATCAGTAAAGTCTCATGTTGCAGCTGAATCCGATGACACAGTTTTTTCCTAGATGGTTTTCACGATTGTCTAACAATCTTATCAAGTTCCTAGTATACTCCATAAGGTGCATAGTATCTTTTCTCTATGTATACCCAGACTTCAACTATAATAAGAAAGAGATATGAATATATGATGTTTATAAATTCTTATACAGCACTTGACAAGCCATGACATGCAATCTATATTAATCTGTTCCTGACTCATGGTTAACCATAGTGAATACTCTTTTAGATTAGAGCTGAACTCATCTGTCGTGGATATTCATTAGTTTAGACATTAGGTTATTAATTTTTAGATCCATGCTGTATATTATGGAGAATCAACCCCCCTAGGCCATTATAATTACTTGACTTACTGCCTAAAATCTGGAAGTAAAATGTGGGCATATAAATGTAGACACAGAAGGAATCGCCCTGGAAAATTGGTTGTTATATCTACCCATCCACCTGGATTTAAGCTTATGATAATTTTTTCAACATCCAAGGCATAATGAAGTTTTTAATTCCGCTCTATTTTCTTTGAGAACATAGTAGTTTTTTTTCCCCCCATAAATTTGGTCTTCCTTAGTTTACATTCTTGTCCTTGGCCAGGTATGCACCTTCTGTAAATCAATAAATCTTGTGCGGGAGTACTTTCATTTTTATTGAAAAATTCATGAGCTAATTTAACTGTGTACGAAAATAATCAGGTTGCAGTTGGACTTAAAGCTGATTTTGCTGGTCACTTGAATGGAGGCAAGGATCATTAATAGTATTTCTTTTATTCTCTGTAATCTAGTAGTATTGGGCTTCTTGTTTTGGACTCTAATCATAGTGCTGATCAGATTTTCATTCCTTTCTAAACTTTCTTTGGTGCTGTTTTAAAAGCAAATGAGCAGATGGCAATTATGCCTCTTTATATGCAGCTTGTGACATGTTGGACGTGTTTTAACATTGAAACAGAGGTGCAGCCCACCTTGTGTTGGGACATCTGTGTTACAGTGAAAAAAAATCCAAAAACATGAGATCAAGTCCCAGACACGTCTGTGACATGGCTAAGCTGCTTCACATTCGTTGAAGTTCTTTGACATTAAATTGGGATGTGAAAGGGGCTTCCACTTGTTAAAGTAGCCTTTAGTTACTATGTGAATGACTACTGAAGAAGGTAAACAAGGTGATCTTAATTTCTCCATTTTTCCTATCGCATGAAAATCCATCTATAGAAAATTTGAATATGTATAAATAGAAATAATTTCATATTATGTGTGATTTATAGTGTAGTCTTAAATTTTTCATTTATTTAATATAATTCGATATCATATACATATGAAGGCTGCTCCATGAAAGGTAAGGAAATATAACCTAGGATTTCTAGGTCAAGTCAACATTTGGTGTCATTTTTCAAGAACTTATTCCAGTAGGAAGTGATGCAGCAAACACCATGCACTACGTGATTCATTTAACAAGATTGCATCAAGTTCACATGTAGAAATGCATTCTAAAGCTCCACTCCACACAGAGTGGTGTTGCCATTACTTGACTATGCACCTTATCTAGCATGAACTTCTATTCGAAATTCAAGTTCCAAATTCTCTATTCCATGTGCAGCTTGAATATTATATTTCGCCGCTATTTTTTCTTTTTTAAGCTTAGTTGTTTATATGGCTAATCTATTGAATAAAATACTTGAACAAGATAATCTCTCCCGACATGCATTTGACACTATCATATGTCAACAAATCACATGAATTAATTAAAGAAAACCCATTTCAAAGTGGGGGGATCTTAGTTATCAATAGCCACTAAGATATTAGATATGTGCATGACTCTTGAGGCCTGATGAACTTGTGATTGTGGTTAGTGAATAATTCGAGGTTAGGCAGAAGGCATTGTTGGAAAGCAGGAGAGAAACTGCAGGATGGCTATTTTGACAGTGGATAAGGGCAATCCAATAGATTAGGTAAACTACACGTGGAAAACTACAGGAGTCACAGTCAAGACTTTATGGTAGTTGGGAATTAACTAATTATGTATTTTCTATGTGTTTGACTAGTCCTGGGGTTGGCCATGTGTAATTTTCAGCATGCTTAACCAGCCAAATTTTCTAACCATACTACTGCTACAGCCGTTGAAATATCTGTCATCGCTGATCACGCCTATGATCCTTATCCAACATATGAAATAGAGTAATTGGAGAGGGTCATATTTTATGCAAGATAATATGGGTAGGTCTAGAGACCAACAACAACAAACTCATGGCAGTCTTAAAATATGAAATTGAAGTCGGATGAGCTTTCACAACATTGACACAGATAATTTATATTTGTCTGCTTGTTTTAGTCGCAGTAAATGTTGGATGTTCAACTAAATAAATTTATAAAACTATTACTCATGCACCTTTGGTTAATTATATTTGAACAGGCAATTTGGACCATTATGATCAGATATTGTACGTATGGATGGGGACCCGTCAAGCTCACCGCAATCTTAAACGAATGAGGTTGAAATTATGTTAGCTATCAGCTTATTTGATTTGAAGAGATAATTACACATTTGTTTTGCTATTTGCTTGTACTATACCCTATAAATGTTCAATATTCATCTAAATACATAAAAATTTGTTACTCATGCCTCAGCTCAGGTTTATTGTACCCGAATAATCGTTTTCAAGGATTTCCGACCGAAGATTCGTTTTTTACCATCACGAACAGGTACTGTCACTGTAATACAATATGAATAGCGATTTTCTTTCTCGGCTTTGTGCGCGCTAAATGTGCACAAGCAGCAGAAGGGTTCCTATTGGGTGCTGTGTAAGACATAAGAATATACCGCATTCGCCATTCAGCATGTGGGAATATGAATTTGAGGTGAATAAGTAACCTATGACGACCTCGTCTATGAGGGAATCTTTATGGAATAAGCTGTTAGAAATGCAATCCTTAGCAACCTTCTTTTTCTTACCTCACAGCTGACTCAATATCCCATTAGTTAAGTAAAGCTGGAAAGGTATTCCTGCATGAAACCCCAAAACGGCATGTAGACCGAGACGCCCCATCTGGAAGAAATCATGACCTAATAAAAAGCATCTTTTCTTTTTGAGGATACTTACATATGAGAAGGAAAGAAGTCTGGGAGTTGTGGATAATCATCACTTTTTCATTGGTTTTATCTCATCTACCTTTTTCATTATGATTCTTTCAAAGATGAAAGACCCATCTCTTTGTGGCCAATTAAGTTTGGCTGTTTTCTGCCTTTCGGTCCTCAGAACCAGGACCTCCCCATCCCTTTGAATGAAAGTCTCCCTCTCTTTTGACACTCCCTTTTAAGCCCTTCTTTCCGTTTCGAGAAGCTTTGCTCTACTCCATTGGAAAGTTACTCTACAGCCGGTGGAAAGAAATATAGAGTTCGCTTTTCTTTCAATAATAACAACATATTTAATTTGAGAGATGATATTGATGCTATATATAAGACTTATTTTATATATTTATCTTTTTTTTTTAGATTAGCTCTATTGATATTCCATTAGGAAAAAAAGAATAAATTAAAAAAGATAATTATGATGTTTTTGAAAAAACATATTATATTAACTAATTAAACTAACATTCTTAATCTATGTATTATTTAATTACCGAGATATCCAAATATTAAATCATTTCTATGCATGTTAAGTCCAACACAAATCACCTACCTGTATGGTACTGGATAGAGGTTTTTCAAAGGGTTGCATGTACAACCAACAAGTGTTGGTCCAAGTAGAAGGGACTTGGACCCCTTAAACATCATGTTCTGGGTTCGATTCTTGGGGCGGTGTGTATGGAAAAAACACTGTTGGGAGAGGTCCCCCACTACGGCGTCTGACAGTACCCCAAGAGATTAGTCTCTTACCGTTTGGGTGGGAGGATATTCTGAGCAACCAAAAAAAGGATTGCTTGTACAGCAGTTTGGCAATTTGGATGTATTGTGGAAGTGACAAAAAGATTAAATATTTCAAATTGGATATGTGTGGTTAAGGATGAAGAGGGATTAGCACAAACCGTTGTTGATTATGCCTAATTAATGAGTGACGTGGCTGGCTTTGTGGGTTGATTGGTTTTTGGAAAATGATTGCTTTGTGTAGATTGATATTGATTCCTCGTTTGCTTTTTTAGGTCATAACTTATCTTGACTGACCAAATCAAATGTTGAGAAGCTGACCCCCACAACCATGAGGCCACGTGGTGTTATTAATTAAATTAACAAAATATCATTGAAGCATCGCGTGCCAATCAATTATAATCCTCGCTTTGCGCAACTAATTCCAATTTTATAAGTTTCTCCTCTTCTGCGGCACGTGCCTGCCTGATAAGATTCTCCCTCCCCCCCCCCCAAAAAAAAAAACAATATTCCATTTTAATTGCTTTGGTTTGCATATATCCAGCAGCTTTGTTAGCCAAAATTATTGAAAGCTTGGGTGCTCTTGATCCTTGTTTTGCCATCGATAGTGATTTTAGTTTATTTTTTAAAAAATAACATATTTTCAATTAAAGTTTATACATTCAAATAGAATGTGTCCTTCTAGCAGATTAATTAATTTTTGCGATGCAGGGAGGAGGGGGGGAAAGGCAAACCCAAACAGTGAAATTCATAAAAATGAGTCTCATTGGACTGTATGTGATTATTTCTTTATGCCGAAGGACTCCTTGTTATATGGAGGATTCAAAGCTTAGGTACAGCTCCCATGTTTTTTTTAATCTATTTATTCTTTAAAATAACATGATTAGTTCCAAAGAAACGTCGAAAGAATTCAAGCTTCATGAGATAAAAAGGTAGAAATCTCAATGGGCTCCGAGGAAATCACGAAAGGAATGTCAAAATCTTGAATTATCCTCTGGCGCGGCATGCATCGGTTGCTAATGAGACTAATAAACTTAAATTGATTTCAGCAATAGGTAAACGTGATGTTACATACACACACACATAGATATATATATACACATATATATATTTTTATATAACCACGCCAACCACCAAGACAATCATGCTTACGTTGTTGCAGATGCTTGAAGTTAAAGGGTGCAAGCAAAACCAAAACAATCCATCCCCGTTCCTTTTTTTTTTTTTTAAAGATGGTTTATTAATTATTTAGTTAGAAAGCTTCGTTTTTTCTTCTTTTCTTAAAGAAAGAAAATAGAATCAAAGACAAAAGGATAATGGAGATGATTAAGGAAGGCAATATATGAAAAATCAATAATTGAGGAACCACGGCTTTGAGGAAAGGAGAGGTTTCTTTTGGAAGAAGCCAACTTGGGGGACTGGTCAGTGGTCAATGAGGAAGCACCGTTTGATTCGTGGACCGCATTATTGTTTGGGTATTATTCATATTTCATAGGACTCCAACTCCCACAGCAATTATTATCCACTTTCATCTTTTTTCAAAAGTTTCGTACCAAATTGCCACGTGGACGAATAACAGAGGCGCACTTGCAGAACGAAGCAAATCTATATGCTCTCCACTCCCAGATGTAAGTTTTGTTTTAATCCAAAAAATAGAATTTCAATCTTTTTTACTTATCCCAGAATTTTTTTTTTCATATTATTCTAATTAACTTCACTATTTCTCTCTCTCTCTCCAACCACTATTTCTCTCTATATTTCATACATTTAATATGATTTTTAGAATATTGATATTTTGAAAAATTATGTACATTTGAGTACACAGCAACAATAATAGACACCGAATATGATTATTTTTTAATTCTAATAAACTAGTTGATTATATATTGTATATTTAGGATTGAAATGAGTAATATTACCTCCGGTCTCAACTATAAGATTTTGTTTTTAGATTATAAATGAAATCTTATAATTAGGATTGGAAGTAGTAATACTAATTAAGTCCATTGAAACTATTTAGTGACAGTGATGCCTTTTTTTTATTTGAAAAAATACGTTGTTGATTAGTTATACGTAAGTAAATTTATGGAAAGTTGGTATTTATCAACTGCCGAAACGAGTAGTGCCAAACACCCCAAATAAGTAAATAAATAAATAAACCAGGGAATAAGTGTTGGCGGTCAAAAGGAAAACTGTGGAAGGCGTCTCGATTAAATCTCAAATTTCATAAAAAAAAACAGTATTCCGTCATGGCATATAAATTTTAGACCTCTAAATAAATTTCATAAAAATAAAATATGTGTAAAACAAGCTAAATCTTGAAGAAGTGTTCTGTTAATTACATTCCAAGACGTGACTATTAAGATTTTTAAACTGCAAAAAATAGCTCTACATGAATAAAACTCTGCATTCCCTTTCCTCCATATCATTCCAAAGTTTTCAAAATGCACAATCGTCGCTACTCATTGGCGTTCCTTCATTTAAGGGGGGAAAAAATGTAATTCATGCTCAGCCTACGTGGAAGTATGACCCTATGACTTTGTCTTTTTGGTATTCAAAAAAAATCAATTTGAAGTCTTCTTTATCATCCAATGGATGGCTAACTATATTCTTTTTGTTTGATGAATAAAGTGGACCAGGACCAGGTTTTTCACTCCCTTTCTATTTTTTTAAGACACAGTTGATTAAAAAAGTTTGAATGTAATAGCAGTTCAAGTACACACAGTTGTATTATTATTATTATATGGCAGTATCAATGACTTGGCTTCCGAGTAGGATTAGACGATTAGTTATTGTCTTATTGACCTGTTGTTAGAGCCTCCGTTCTTTCTACACAAGGTGTCGAAGTTGGATTACCAGAGCTTAACCATCACCGTACGCGAAGATACAGAGTATTTCTATGTCACATAATGAGATATTAATTATATTTCTTTAATCCTTAATATAATATCTATTTAACTAATTTGATTAGATTAAGAAAGTTAGGTAAGTTAGTTAACTATAAAAAATATGATATGTTTTTCCTGAAATATCATAATCATCTTCCTTAATTTTCTCTCTCATTCTCTTACTTGATTATGGTTGAAGAAATATCAACATGAATAATTTAAAAAAAACTGTTAAATATGATAAATAGGTCTTATATTTAAAATCAATATTAACTCAATAATTAGGTTCTATATTAAGAACTAGATGAGTATTATTCAAAGAAGATTGATAATGTAACCACCTCTCATTGATTTTGGCGAGATGATTATAAATACTACTATCTTGTGACAGAAAAAAATGTGGTTAGTTTGAAACCCAACTCATAAACTTCTTTATTTTAAAAAAAAGTATATGTATGTATATACAATGGTCAAGTATAAATATAAATACATGTATGCATTCACCGCTAACTCATTATTACATAGATTTTTTTGAATCTACTTTTACTGCCACGTCTCTTTCACTCCTTCTTCCAGTTATATTTAAATAAGAATAAAATTAAAAAATAATTACTAAATATCCCGGCAATTGAATTGAAAAATGGGAGTACAGTCAAAGGCTTACGCATAAGACGAGGTTGATGGACGAGGGTGATGGCCACTGGCATTATAACAAATATTTTCTGACCCCGCATGATTCCCCCTTCCTGGCAATAATGTCCATGAATTGACATTATACAGATTTATGACATATAAATTATATATGTATATATATATATATATTACTTATTGGTCGTAAATGCTCATTTATTTGCGCTATAGGTCGAAAAATACTTTATCTGTCGTTGAAAGAAAATAAAAGTATAGCATTTCATAATAATCGTATTAAAGTGATAGCGTCATTATATCTTGAGGTCGGTTGACACGTGTCAGGAGGCCATCCAGGCTAGATGACGTCAGTGGACACCGCCGCCATCTCCCCGTATTCCCAGCTTTAATCTCACGCCCGCTCACTTGCCCCAACCCACGAATTGGATGTCCCACCCTCTCTCCGCCTCAACCCTGTGTTTACTGTTTGGGATATCTGCGATATTATCACGAGAGAATTTCATAAAAATATTTAAAATTACTAAATTTTTAAATAAAAAATCTCTATAAAAAAATATAATGTTATTTATAAATCCAGTCTTGTCAAAATTTATAAAGTGTTGTTACCGGTTTGATATTTAGTACTCCTTCTAATCTTTATTATAAGTTTTAGATAGCTAATTCACAGATAATGAATATGTAGTTAAAATTAGTTAAAAGCAATAAATAGGTTAAAATATGATTTTATTTTAAACATATCCTTACAATAAATAAGAAAAATAATGAAAAAAATGTGACAAGAGATGAGAGAAAATAAATAATCAAGAGTAAAATTAAAAAATATATATATCAAATGTTTAGACAAATCCTAAATTAAAACTTATAAAATGGCTCACATCCTTTCTGAATTTAAAGTTTTTGTGAGATTCTCCTTATTATTTTTCATATGCATTTCATACTCTAATTTTACCTGCAGTGCAACATGTCGGTTTTTTTTTTTAGCTGCCTCTAGTGCTATAATTTTAATCATAGTGTATCTAATATCCTAAATTACAGGTAAAATTAGAATGCTAAATATAATTAAAAGATAATGGCAGGATATTAAATGCACCATCAATAATATTAGGATGCTGGCGGATGTAACAACTTGGTAAATACCCGTATGCTATTTACCTTGGAACAACTTGGTTAAACGATTCGATTAATATGAAGCAAATTGAGCCATGTAGTTTTTGTCCGTATGTAACCATGACGTTTAAGATTTAATATCCGGGTCCTTGACCTGTCCTTTCATGGTTAATATTTAGCAGTGTTTATATATTGTTTCGCTTTATATATTTATTTGATTTAGCTTTGAGACAAATTCCACTACTACAAAATTAAGAATATTTGACAGTTATTTTTGTTTATATTTGACTGTTTAGAACCGTCAAATAAGAAGGCGTCAAATATTTCCAAAATTAATATTTGACGGTTATGAACGGTCAAATATTCCATTCTTAGGAATATTTGATGGTTTTTTGTGAATAACTGTCAAATAATATGATCTTATTTGACAGTTTCTAAAACCGTCAAATATTTGATGAATACTTGACTGTTCTTTTTAAAACTATCAAGTATTCTCAAAGAAAAATTCACGGTTCTTTTTAAAACCGTCAATTTTTCTTCTAGTAAATTCCCTTTCACTTTATTTGACAGTTTTTATTATAACCGTCAAGTATTTAGGGTCAAGTATTGATAATTCTGTAGTAGTGTTCACTGACCATTTGAATTTGAAGCCAGAAACACAAAAGTGACAATACTTTTAATCCGTGCTCTCAGCTCTGTGTCAAATATCCTCTATCTTGTAACACTACTATAAAATTTTTAATACATGTTGATTAATATAATTTTACAAATACATAACGGCTTGTGACCGTTATGTTATCCTCCTAGACGAATACGTCACGTACTAATAAAATTTATGAAATTGTGAGAATTAAACTTAAAAATATATTATGCGTGTTTTTTGCAGGTATAAAATTCGCATCTCATTTTTTTTCTCGATGTATTTGAAGACTATACATGAAAGATATAAAATAAGCATATAAAAAAAAGATCGTCCTACTTGTAATATGTATATATATTGACATCTCTGGCTACCTTTCTATGTGCAGTCGGCAATATCACGATGGAAATATCTCTGGCTACCCTTCTATGTGCAGTCGGCAATATCACGATAGAAACCGGCGAAATGAAGACGCGTTTAATTGTAATTTGAGAATATTTTTTATATGATGATAAGAATAATCAATACTACTTCTAATCCTTAATGTGAGAGTTAGCTTAATATTCAATTTAGTTCTAAATATAAAATTTCAATTCATTTTATTTCTCATATTTATCTATTTTTTTTTCAAGATAGTCTTTATAGTAGCTGCACATGTTAAAAATCTCATCAAATGGTAGTTTTAACTAACATATCTGATTAGTAAGAATATTTTAGGGAAGACAACTCATATTTATTACTATCTCTGATTCTTAATATAAGAGCTTGTTTGACTCTTATTTAATTTTAGTTCTAAATATAATATCTCAATCTACTTTATCTTTTATATTTATCTATTTTTTCAAGATAGTCTTTGTAATAATAGTAGTTCTAGTCAATACACTTGATTAGTAAGGATATTTTAAGAAAAAAAACACTTATTTATTACAAATAACTAACTTAATTAGTTTTCATAATTTACTTAAATTAGTCAACTAACTCTTATATTAAAGATTAGAAGTAATATTATAAATAAATAATTTAACTAATTTAATTAATTTATTCAAAGTAGTTAACTAATAAAAATAAGGCGCGGACGTGATATTTTCGAAGTATATCCACAAAGGATATTAATTGGAGGGACGCATACTTGATCGTAATATGCCTAACATCCAAAATATGGGAAGGAGGGATGAATGTGAAAGGCTTGCGGGGCGCATGACGACAAAACAGCCCCCTCCTTAAATTGGCCTCTCTTCTGCCCTCTCCAAAATTTCAATCCTCTCGTCCTCCTTCATTCCCTCTTCTCTCTGTTATTTCCTCCTTGTCTGTGTGTTTCTCGCCATGAGACCCCTTCAGTCCAATCTCCCTCCTGGTTTTAGGTTCCACCCCACCGACCAAGAGCTTATCCTTCACTACCTCAGCAAGAAGATCGCTTCTTTGCCCCTCCCCGTCTCTGTCATTGCTGAGGTCGATATCTACAAGTTTGACCCTTGGGATTTACCAGGTTCCTTCCCTGTCCATATTCCTCTGGCTCTAAGTTCTGTACTCGTCATCAGCCTCCTGGTTCATGTTTGATGTATCTGTGTGCTTAATTTGTATCAGGAAAAGCTGCGTTTGGAGAAAAAGAATGGTACTTCTTCAGTCCCAGGGATCGAAAGTACCCGAACGGAGCGAGGCCGAACAGGGCGGCTGGTTGTGGGTATTGGAAGGCCACTGGTACGGACAAGAACATCGTATCCCCATCACTGTCCGGTGGATCACAGGGGAGCATTGGTGTGAAGAAAGCTCTCGTTTTCTACAAAGGAAGGCCCCCAAAAGGTGTCAAAACCAATTGGATCATGCACGAATATCGCCTTGCTCACGACAACAAAAAACCCATTAAGCTCAGAGACACCTCCATGAGGGTACATATTTACCTTCCTCGCCACCATAAATTTCTAACAGAAGAATACCGCACGTTTCTGTAAACACTGCAGAATTAACTGAGATTGTTTTATGTCATCTGCAGCTAGATGATTGGGTTCTGTGCCGGATATACAACAAGTCCAAGCATGCCGCGTCGACGCCGACCCAAGAGGCTCCGGCCATGGTGGCTGATCAAGTACAAGATCAGAAGGTTTTCAGAGAAGCCCTTTTGCCAACTTCAACCGGCAGTGCCATGAACCCCCATCTTCCTCCTCGCCCCACCACGCTCACATCTGACAAGTCTCTCTCTTTCTCCAATCTGTTAGATGCCATGGACTACTCTATGTTGAGCAGTTTCCTGTCTGATCAGAGCCACTCCAACCCCACTGCTCCGCCTTCTGTTAACGGTGCCGGCGGCAATATTCCGGATCACCACTTCTTAACTGTGCCTCCATTGAGCAGTCCAGTCCCAAACACGGAACATAGCATGCCCAAACGACAGCTTCCTAACGGGGACGACGATGCCTTGCGCCCATCCAAGAAATATCAGCCGACTTCTCGCAGCTTCCCAGAAACCAACCATCAATACGAGAATAGTAATCCACAATGGAACTTCCTCCACAAGCAGCCGTTGTTGAGTCAGCAGTTGCTTCTAGGTCCTCATCTTCGATTTCAGGGATAATCCAAAAATTGAATGATGAATCCGACAAAAAATAAAGTTATAAAATAGGAAAAGTTTTAAACCTATCAGCTGATCATTACGAGAGGATCAGATCAGAAAGATAGGTTCATTATTTTTTTAGTGCAGTGGGAGGGTGATTAGAATATTAGATTGGATTGGATCAAAGGGAACTGTTTCATACGGAATCAGGGGGGAAAAGGTGAGATTCTGCCATTAAAAGAGTTATTAAGAAACTGGCGGAACAAATTTTTTTTTTTTAAAAAAAGAACAGGAAGATAGATTCCAAGTTTGATTAGAATCGTGAGGGGTTCGTGTAAACAAGTTGTTAATTAATTACCGTAGGCGTTGGGGTTGTGAGGTTAGATATTTTTATAAAATAATCTGTAGATAAGGTATTGATCTGATCTGAATTGTCGTGAATTTTCATTCTTTTTCCAGCAAAATCCTGTGGCCTTCTTTTCCATTTGGACTTCCATTTCACCGCCTATCGTGTGAAAAAAACGTGTAAAACGACTTAATCACCAAGGTGATATTTATCTCGACATTATTAGAAAAAAATTAAATTAATGTGATTCATTGAATATTTTCTAACTCGGCCCAAAAAAATGGAATAGTATTATCTAATCGAAGTTACACGTGATTTTTTCCAAGTTAATTAATTAATAATAATATTATTCAAAACGTTTATTGGACTAGCCACCAGTAATTGACCGTGCGCGTGCCTTGTTCGTGTCAGCTAATGTAGACACATATTATTATACACAAATTAATTAAACCATTAACTATATTATGTACTCTGAAAAGTCCTCTTTTTTTTTTTAATCTCAAAAGTTTTGTTTTCATCTATGCCTTGCCAGGCTAACAAAATGCCTAATTAATGCTTTGAATGGGTTTGGATACAGTAAGATGCCAGGTCCAACTTTGCTTTGTTGTATTTGCCATCCAGTTCACGAAGCATTTGGTCGTGATGCTGCCCTGAACATTTTTCAAAACTTCAGAGTTAAATCATTTAATGGGAGAATAATTCCATGCCGTTGCTTTATTATTTGTATAAATAAACGGCTGCATAAAATGCACGCCGATAATATTGAAGAAAGAGGTTTAAGCACGTGTGGGGCTTGTAGATAAATAATACCAGCAGCAGTTGGCAATTAAAACATCAAAAATTAACACGAATAATTAGTACTTAATTGTACGATGAAAGTATATTAACTAATTAACAGGAATTGAGTCCAGCGGAAAAAATTAATTTTCACATCATAATGAATTAAGATTCAAATTTCTATTGTCAGATGAACCCACGTTTAACAGTATATAATATCTTGAATAGAATTGTTTGCCGTAATTTAAGTATATGATATATGTGATTATTAAGTTAAAAGGGCATTGCAAGTTAGGCGTAGGCACCTCAAAGAAAGAATATACTTTTGAAGAGAGGGGATGTGGTTTGGCTTTGTTTTCTGATTGCTGCGCCTCCCACGTGCTGTTCAATGAATCTTCTATATATGTGCAAGAATTTCATGCCCTTGTTTTCATAATTTATGGAAAATATTTATTTATTACATTTTTTCTCATACAAACTATACAAAAATTCAAGGTAGCTTAGAACGAGTTTGATGTGTGAACTTTGTAATATTTTTATCTCAGAATTCGTTGACCAATTATTGTTTTGTTCGTTATATGAAGGTTGAAAATTGAAGTTGCATTGTTTATAGTCTCTAGGGAACATAATTGAACAACGGAATATAATTCATATGCAATGTGTTATTTATTATTTGGTGAGCGGCCACCAAACCACGGTTGGAGTTACTTGTGCAGTCCTCCCATCTTATTTTCTTTAAACCCAAAAGTTTTTTTTTTCCTGTTAAAGCATAGGCGTTTTTCTATCAGAGGAGATAGAATTCAAACCTTAATTCGCTACTTTGTAAGGGACTAGCTCCTTCTATTAGAATTAATCCCGTTGGTTTAAATCCCAAAAGTTGCTTCCCATTAAAAACATGGTATGTCTTGCATCAAACACGGCATGGATGTCCATGCTCGTTGGGCCTCCGGATCTGGACTTTGGGCCACCAGGGCCCTTGTTATTTCTTTTAAATAATCCGTGAATGTTTTTTGTCCGTGAAAAATTGTTGCTTTCATGTGCGGTCAAATCAGATTTGAGCTCAGTTGGGATTATTTTCTTAATATAATTTTCCGACCACAAAGTTTAAATTCATAAGTCCACGACTTTGCTTATGAATAATTTATAAAAATTAAAAGAGCTGTCTATTCATGAACTCCATGACCTTTTTTTCTCTCTCTTTTTGGTGGTTATTTAGGTCCAAATTTTGATCGTTAGTTCGGACTGCAATGGTTGAAAAACGAACAATTACCATGGGAAAAAAAACCCATGGTCCCAAATAGTTGAGGTGACTCGATTTTAAAATGTTACGCGTCTTTATGGTCTGCAAAAAGGGGAAAAAAATGTCACGTCTTTGCACTTAAAATATGAGAGTCCTAAAAAAAAAATGAGAGAATTACAATGAAATCCTAAGCAAGTAAAACAATTGAAAAACAAGTTCTAGAAGTTATCATTATCATTATAAAACTTGTTATTATAGATTGTTGAGATTGTTATTGGAACTTTTTGGTAATTATTTCTCTTATGTGGGACTTGATTATTATTGAGATTGTTATTAAGACTTTTTAGTAATTATTTCTCTTTTGTAAAATTTGATTGTAATTTCCCAAAAAAATATTGAACAAACGAAATAAAGGACGAATCTTGTTTACCCAGAAACAAAAGGATGAATCTTCATTCTCAGCACTTATTTTGCTTTATTTTTGTAATGACGGAGAGAAACTTATGCCGGGGATCAGAAATTTTAACGGTGTCTTTTAATGCATGTGTATTATCATACTGCCTCCTGTCCTTAATATAAGATTTTATTTGATAATTATTTTATCTTAAATATAAGATCTTAAGTTACTCTGTCTCACATATTTATATATTTTCTTCTTCAGTTCTAGTCAATACACTTGATTAGTAATGATATTTTAGAAAATACAGCACTTATTTATTATAAATAACTAACTTAATTTATTTTTTTAATCTTCTCAAATTAATCAACTAGTTCTTATATTTAAAACCGGAAGTAGTATTAGAGTTATTTTATAAACAGGTATAGAAAAAAAATATTACATTGTTGTTGTTGTTAATAACGTGGCATGTCAAGCTTCCATTTCAGCTTCTCATATCCTATGATTGTTGGCAGCAACGCTGAGTGCCTGTTTGGCATTACTTATTTTGAGCTTATAAGTAGCTTATAAGCTCTATAAGCTCGATTGACACAATTGGGTCTGTTTGGATCAACTTTTTTGCAATCGGGCTTTTGTCTGAAAGGCTACAATAAGCTATAAGCTAAAATTAACAGCTTATGACTTATAGCTTATAGCTTATAGCTTATAGCTTTTGAAATATGGAGAGAGAAAAAGTTAAGAAATTTATTACCTCTTTTGGTTCTTATTATAAGCCTCAAATAACTAATTTGTAGATAATAAAAAATCAGTTAAAATTAGTTGAAAGTAATGAATAAGTTAGAAGTATATTTTTATTTTTAAATATGCTCCTAAAAATATACTTTTATTTTTCATGTTTCACTTTATATTTAAAATATTTTTTATGACTTCTTCATATTAAATTATTTTAATTTCATTGTATTATGTGAAATTATTTTTTAATCATGTTTCATTATTTATTAAAACTCATATCTATTTTGGTCATTTTACAACCAAACTTACTTTTACTCAATCATAATCCAAACAACCTTTTACCAATCTCACTTTTGCAATCTAGCTTTTCTGAACTCTAATCCAAACACAATTCAGCTTATCTAATTTAGCTTTTATCTAATTTCACTTCTCTATAAGTTACTTTTTTAATAAGCTACTTTTTCAATCGCTGATCCAAACGGACCCTGAAAAATTTGGTTCAAATCATATCGTAAATAACACTGTCTTGAAGAGATATTTAACAATTCCTCGATATATTAAGAAGCCGCACTTCTCAAAATCAATCAAACTCTACTCTTTATAGCAATGTTTAGGTCCTTGTGTTGCGACCATCATCATTCCCACACACGCGCTCAATTATTATTAATAGTCAGGAGTTACTTTAATTTAGAAGGGATCTGGGAATACCCCAAAAGTGCTTTAAAAAGGTAATTTTTCACAAATTAAGGCAAACTACTCTACTACTCCCTTCGTTTCTTATTATAAGAGACATTTGATGTTTATGGCAGTTTTTATATATGAGAGACATTTAAAAGTTGTCTCTACTTTTTTGTATTGATTTTCTATTTTATTCCTATTTATTTTGTCTCCAACTCATACTCTCTCTCCCTCCCACTTCTCTTTCTTTTAATAATTTAATTGTTCTCTCTCATACTCTCTCTCCTTATTAATGGGGGCATTGGTGGAAAAAACATTATACTTTTTACACATTAATTGTCCTCAACTAATTTTAACTGTTTTTTTGATCAACGTAATTTGGTTATTTGTCTCTTATAATAAGGGACGGAGGGAGTATATATTTACTTTATACATTATAAAATCACTTTTAAAATCATGATTTGATTTTCAACCAAATATCTTCTTAATTAATTAGTTAAATAATTTTTGCTAAGAAAACAGCCAACAGAAGAAGATTGCCAATCATGTTCGGTCAATGAAGCCCCAGCTTTGCTGAGTGGATTACACCCAATGAGGACGTGGATGACTGTGTGCTTGCTGACGTGTCATTCTGGATCATACATTCACGCTATTATATTTATTCCCGCTCTTGTTGTTTCCTTGCGTTACCAGGCCCGGCCATTAGTACTATTTTAATCACAAATTAAGTAGCCACCCAGCCTCGTCAGTGCCGCTACGATGTCGTTTATGAATTCAGCATTTTTATATTTAAGTTATATACTCTATTTTATAAGATTTTTTTTTATATATATATCCATATATCCATATATCCATTTCCTTGTTTATTAATTTCACGTTTGTCTCGTATATGTCTCGTATAAGTTTTTAAACAATATATACACATATACTTGTGATATATTTTTGAACAATTTAATATGATACACAGCGCAAATTCTGTGTCTGATGATAATATATTACATTTACATATATCAATCATGAAGAATATAGACACAAGTAAATTAAATATTGTATTGGCTGTTGCTCATATGAATTAAGAATTAAAATTTAAAACCATTTTCGCCATGGACTGCTCCAGACATTGCAACATAAATTTGACCTTAAATTTTATTTATATATAACCCAAGCAAAGCGCCGTGGGACATGCTGGTAGGTTTGAGCTAGGAAGAAAAATTATTTTCAATGGCATCGCTCAGTATGAAACACCTAATTAAATTATTTTCCACAACTAATCAATATATGTTTTTTATTTTAAATTGTTGGATTGATTTTTATTGTTTTATAAATTTCAAGTAATGGAAACTAAACTGAGTCATGAAGCTGTCGTAGCTTAACTCGTTGTTAAGCTATTCACGCATACATTTACACAAACAAATAAATCCATGATATGTTAGGAATAGTTTAAAATAAAATTTTCTTAATATATTTACCTTAGACAAGACAAAATAACTTTTTTTCATAACCAAACTAGATAAATATTAAATACTCTTCTAATTCTAAATATAAAACTCATTTTAATCTAAATTATATTATAAAATAAGTTTTATATTCAAAACGAGAGAAATACATATACCGAGGGCGAGGGGCATTTTCAATAGTCTTAGCTTAGTCACGCATTATGATTCAAGATTGATTAAAAAAAAAAACTAAAAGAAAAAAAGGGGAGAGCACTCAGGAAATGCGGGGTTTTCTTTACATTGACAGTTATGCCCCGCTCTTTGGATGTATTTCCGAATCAAAACTCCTATCATTAATTGATCATTGCTGTATGTTTTAATAGACCACCCTCGCTTTCTATAATTATTAATTATTACTCGCCTGTGTTATATTTAATTAACGCTTTTCAGAAAAAAAAAAAAAAAGAACGTGTTAACATGACGTTCCCCTAATTTAATTCTTCGGCTTATTCTGTCACAGATGTTTTTATTAATTCATTCAAAAGTGGGGAATTGAGTAGTTTTTGGCCGTATGCCTTAAATTAATCCCTTTTGGAACTTTATAGACATAAATCATAGTCATTAAAAAAAAGGTCCATTTTAGAATTATTTAATCCTCGAATAATGTTTGCAATTATACATTATGTTGAATTTGCATAGCTTCCAATTCATTACTCAGCACTCACCAATTAATTCTTATGACATAGTTAGACAAAATCGACGGCAAAAAATATACGTTTTGAATTGAGGATATATATTAATTATGGGAGAGTTGTACATACTTTAATTTATTATAGGGATATGTTTATGGGATAACATTGAATTATAGTTGTTAATTAATTTACGTCCTGTGTCAAAGAAGCTGGCCTATTCGGTCAGTCTCTTTTTTTTTTTCCCTTACAACTCTTTGAACCACCTGATTTCCAAGACTTTTTCGAATCTTATTATTAGGTATCTGAGCAACTGACTAATCTGGATTGAATTTTGTGGAATCATTTTGGACAGTAGGCTCTTACAATAAGTTTTAATTTGCATACCCAGGATTTGAACACGAGACTACTGGCTAAACTAGTCGAATCCCTTACCAGTTTGACTAAGCACTTGTCGTAGGTGCCTGTCTGATCATCTCTCATCCACACTTTGCTTCTTAATTTGTGTTTCTTATCTCTTAAAAAAGGAATCTTTTTATCTGCATAACAATAATAATGAGATGCCAATTAATGGATAAGCATGGCCTGACACATGCAATTCCGTATGAGTTTACTGATATATGCCTAATCTTTAATTAGCTCCGCACCCCCCAACAACTGGCTTTTTAATTATAAGATACTTTAATTAATATATAAAGCCTATCAGCTCATTTGAATGTGACTGATGATTTACACACCATACTCAACAGGAATAATAATATAATTAATCTTTTCTGATCATCAGTTGCAGCAAATTAAAGCATTGCTATCGGTATCAGTTTATTTAATATTATATTTAATCAAACGTATATATGAGTTTTGGTCATATATCCATGTGTGAACCAAGCTTCTTTAATTTCTGATCATGACTAATAATTAATTACAGAAAATTAACTTCAAATATGGATCTTGAATTCAACTCGCGCATGCACGGATGGATGTGATGGCCATGGTAGTGACAGATCTGTGTTTTTTTTTCCCCCGGGAAGTTTAGTACCACCTTCAGTTTTTTAATATAAGATTTTATTTGACTTTTATTTTTGTCTTAAATATAATACCTCAATCTATTTTGTCTCTTATTTTATTTATTTTTTTCAAAGATAATTCTAACAATACACTTGATTAGCAAAAATATTTTAGAAAAACAACACTTATTTATTATAAATAATTAATTTAACTTATTTTTTAATCTACTCGTATTAGTTAACTAGCTCTTATATTTAAAACTTGACATCGTATAATATCATGATATGATCAATATGCTAACCGTGTTTTCATTAATTAACAGACAAGTAATTCCCTTAACTCATTTGATTCGGTGAATTAGAGTGAGAAGATACTAGAAGAAGTGATGCATCATGCATGTACCTTTTTTTATTAAAATAAAATAAAATTCTATATCATAAGAGTAAGTAATAACGACTAATTAGGAGCAGCTCTTTTTGATTCGGTGTTAAGTTGTCCTTTGCTGCAAAGTTTGAACTTTTAAATTTTTTGTTGCTTCAAATCTTCTGAAAGAAGGAACATCTAATGGGATATTTTATAGAGGTGGATTGACTTCTGTGTTTGGAAATCTGTTCGCGAAACTATGTATATAAACTAAGTAACGTCGATAAAAACCAGTTTGAAAGGCAATTTCAATTTGTGCAACGGAAATTTCAGAGCAGCCAAACATATTTGGGATTGGTAAATTGAGTTTTACTGACGCGAGCTGTATGGCTGGAGGATTTGTTTGCCAGGTTTTGTTTTGTTTGCTGCCGACACTCCAAACAGCCAAACATAACTGTAATAACTAGCCTAGAGATACATGTGTGTGTGCGCGCGCGCGCCTCTAGCCGTAATTCCCCCCCCCCCCCCCCAAAAAAAAAAACATAGATAATTGTATGAGTATAAGGCACGAAATTACGTATACCTTAAAATAAATAAGTTACAAGTTGAATTAGTTTTCACAGAAACCAGCGGGAATTTAAATTTAAATACACAGCACGCAAATATTTCTGTATCCAGGGATTAATTTTGCGCTTGCTTATTACTATCTCTAATTTTAATATAAGACTCATTTGACTGATTTGGAAAGATTAAAAAGGTTAAATTAATTAATTATGTATATCATTAAATTATATATTAGTTTATAAGTTATGTGAATTAGTTTGGAAGAAAACAATAAATATACATATTTTAAAGTGATTTTTTTAATTTTCTTGATATTTTTAAATTAGTCAAACAAATCTTATATTAAACGGTTTTTAGCTAGTTGGAAATGGAAAACCTACACATACTGGTTGGAAGAGCCGATGGACTAGGTTTAAAGTCTCTTTGAAATTTCAAATTTAGGATTATGTGTGTTGGGGGTTTGATGACACAATGTTTTGTCACCTGTCTCAACACATGAAACAGTGTTTTGTTTGAAATAGGCGCTAATTAATCATTTGCCTCTTTAATTAATTAGAGCCCCTGATGTCCTCATGACGTCATCGTCATCCCTTTCAACGGCCACGATCCGTTCGTTCCCCCCTTGTCATCCGGCTTGGATCAGGCTTCTTAATCATCAAGCATAAACATACGATCATTTTTTTTTAATTAATAGCCTCCAAACATTATATACTTAATATTTATTTAAAGTATATACTGTATATTATGCTTTGCGTTTGTGCTTTCTTTGTGGAAAAGTCAATCAGTTCCCAGAAGTTAACACACCTTCCTCAGCCTTTCAATCCAATCCAATCCTTTATCTCTCTAAATTGAATCAGCCCAGGAGGGGTCCACGCGTTTCAATTATTATTATTATATATATTTGCCTCTGGGATTATCTTAATTATTTATTGGATGAAATCCCAGCACAGACTACCAATGATTGGCCATCAAAACTAAACTTTCAACATGATAACTTTATTAACTTCTTTTTTGAAAAAATGATAGTAATACATAATAATTTTAACGGAATATATTCGGTGGGGGTCGTGGAGGTTGGGTTGAATTTAACTTGTCTGCGAGAACAGGAGAGAAAATTGGATTATGAGCCTCTCGGCCTAATGCGTAAGAGTTTAATTGTTACATACGCTTAATTAAACCCTTTTTGGACTTCAGTCTAAATTAAATTAATCATCGTCTTACCTCATTAACTTATCTCCAGCAATGCCAACAAAAACCTTGTCCCGTGTAAGTTTTAAATTGCTACATGCATCCATATATTCATATATGATTCCCTAGCTGTTTACTTCTTATTAATCAATAATCATATATGTATATATCATAATTAATCAAATAAAATTTACTGTCCTCCTACAAGTACTGCAGGTTCACTGTTTTCCTATCAGTGTTTCTTTTTTAAATTATTTGCAGAATATCAATATAAAATCTAAAGGTCATCTGGTGGCCAAAAATGTCCAATAGACGTGGTGTGGTCGTTAATTATCCTGTAAAGTAGAAATGCTGAAATTGAATCACGCACAAACACATTAAAGGTACAATGTTTGACTCATGTGATGTTGCTATGAAGTTGTAGTGAATTTTCCATTAATGAATTTGTCGGGGCCAGCATCCATTGAATTGAACAAAAAAAAAAAAAAAGAAGGCAGACATGAAAAAGAAATATTTTGCAGTATTCTTGAATCATATCAATGAAGAACATTTAATTGGAAAGGCACTTATTATTTAATTTTTATATATCCATATCTATCTTTTGTGACTTGAGGGACTGATTGATTTGGAAGTTGGAAGAATCATCAGTATGCTTCAGCACAGCTGGTAATTCACTTTCACGATGTTCTTCGTATAATATCCTAAAATGATTATGACATCGGCAGTGAAATATTCCACATATATGTTTTGCAGCACATGTTAATATACAATTCTTTCAAAGGAAGGCAGGTGCAGGTTCATTGATCCTGCGACGCAGGTTTACCTCCAAAGTAAAGCGTTCTAGATTAAGTCTTGTGAGAGGGAAAACGTATTGAGTTATTCTTAAAAAAAATAAATAAATAAATTAGGAAATATATACTCGTAGTAATAAGTATTTATTACAGTGGGCGACAGATCACTTGTGAAAAATAGAATCTTCTTTTAAGATGCTGAAGAGCTGTGAATTCAGAAAGTAACATTATGATTAATTAGAATATATGGAAAAAGTCACGCATTCTAGAGGTGAGCAAAATTCAGACATTTTAAAGGAAAGTTCATAGAAATACAAATTACGTACTCCTTCTGTCTTTAATATAGAAAAATTGATGTTAGTCTTGTATATAAACTTATTTCACATGTTTATTGATTTTTCTCAAATTAATCCTACTGATATTCCCTAAACAATATAATAATTAAGTAGAAGAGAAAGGGAGATAATCAAGAAAGAGGAGTACGGTATTTAAAAAAACAAATTATATGAATTAATTTAAATAACATATTTAATCTATTCAAATTAGTTAATTAGATCCTATATTAAGAATAGGAAGAGTAAAATATTTTCTAGCTTCTTCCTTGCCTTATCAGCTTTGACTTGAGGGTGTGAATGATCGTACGTGAAATCACATATATTCGCTTCAACAGGCACTCCTTTTCCTTTAATGTGCCCTCTTACTTTCTCCATACCGTGAGCCACTGTTGCCATATGAGTATTCCTAAAGACATTTTCATCACCTGTTAATTAAGCCACTCTTTTTATTTTTTTGCCAACGATTAATTAAACCGCTCATGTGCAAACTCTTCTATTGTTTCTGCATACTCCATTTTAATTTCCCTTTATTCTTCAGTCGTATTAATTGGGAATTTATGAGGCGAATTTAGCATATCCCCCCCGCACAGAAATTAATATTTTTAACGATTACCAAGTTATATATTCAGTCGAAGACGATTATGATAATAATAATAAAAATTATATATTCGGTTAGTGATCGCAAAGAATTGGATTCCGAATACTGATATACATACATTTTCTCTTGACTTGACTAAGCTTGGAACCGGGCACGAAACCATCCAAAAATGTTAGGTTGAGGGTGGGGGTAAAGTCGTAATTAAATATTTTAAAGGAGAAAGAAAATGAAGGGAGGGTTGGAGAAGCGGGTCATGAGAAGGCTGCTTAGAATAATTTAGCATTATGTGTAATTTTCGGGGTGATTTTGAGAGGGTAGATGTATAAATAATGGACGATACGACATACGTCATACGAATAAAATACACGTATCCGAACAAAATACCCATTGTAGGCTTCCCCAGAAAGTTCCTTGCCCTCCACGGATCTTTCCGATTATGAGCTGTGTTCCTCTACTCTCTACTCCTTCAACTATTTAACCCCTCCGTATCCCACTCTTTTCCCTCTCTTCATAATTACCACCTCCATAACCCCTCTCTTTCCTCTCTTCCTTTCCCTTCTGCTATCATTATTCTTAATTTCCCAGTAAACTATAGAGATACAATCTTCTGTATATATTATACATAGAACTACGCATATTTGGATTTTAGTTTGATCGATGCAAGAGCCGATCATGGTCGACAAAGGAGAGGAGGCCCTGGATTTGCCTCCGGGTTTCAGATTTCATCCCACGGACGAGGAGATCATCACTTGCTACCTTACGGAGAAGGTCTTGAATAGCAGTTTCAGTGCAACTGCTATTGGTGAAGCTGATCTGAACAAGTGCGAACCTTGGGATCTCCCTAGTAAGTTTCTCCTTATCCCCATATATATCTCGTGATTGATTTGACTAATGAACCTTGGTGCCAGTAATTTGATGATGAATCGACTGGGGACTTAATATGATGCGTGTGGAATGGGTTGTGCAGAGAGAGCGAGGATGGGGGAGAAAGAGTGGTACTTCTTCTGTCAAAGAGACAGGAAGTATCCGACGGGGACGAGGACGAATAGGGCGACGGATTCTGGGTACTGGAAGGCCACCGGAAAGATAAGGAGATTTACAGAGGCAAAGGGAACCTCGTGGGGATGAAGAAGACCCTCGTCTTCTACGGAGGGAGAGCTCCTAAAGGCGAGAAGACTGGCTGGGTTATGCATGAGTTCCGATTGGAAGGAAAATTCGCCGCTTATAACCTTCCCAAGGCCGCTAAGGTATCTCATCACCAAAACATGACCCATACACAGATCCAATTTAATTTTATCATGAAATTGATCATCATCAATAGTATCACCGTTCCTTTACCTTTTTTGCCCTTTTCCCCCTCTTCTGTGTATGTGGTTTGAAGGTTCCTTTCACATTCTCCTTTAATCATCATGGCTTTTGCTTAATTGGGTTTAATTGGCATAAGGAGAGAATCTTACAGTTTGGGTGATGATGATAATATTGGTGCAGGATGAATGGGTGGTGTGCAAGATTTTCCACAAGAACACAGACGTCAAAAGCCCCCCTTATTCCTGAGCTTCTAAGGATCAACTCTTTCGGAGACCATCTGCCGGATTTCTCTCCGTCGCTCCCGCCTCTCATGGATCCAGCTTGCTTCAGTAACGCCGAACCCTGGCTACAGTGGCGGCGATGGATTCAAGGTGGCCAACCAGCAGCCGTCATGGGACGGTTATTATCTCTCCAACTTCGCCTGCAACGACCATCTCAGTAATCAGACGGCGTTGGTGAAGGCAGAAGAAGACTGCAGAAACTACGAGATGATCCCCGCTTATCCTCCCTCGCAACCTCGGATAGGAGTCATCCAGAATCCCAGTATGTGCCTTCAGCAGAATGTTTGTGTCAGATTTCAGGAACAGAGATGTCGGAGGGGTTGTGAAGAATGAAAACGTGTCGTGGGGAATGGATAAAACAGTGCAATATGGAGCATTCGATGGCGAGTGTGTCGCGGGATACCGGGCTTAGCAGTGACAGGAACGCCGAAACTTCATCGGCGGTGTCCGTGAGGCGAGACATCACCGGAAGGAATAAGACAGTGTACGAGGATGATTTCATCCAGACTCCATCACTTGGTCCCCTTCCAGATTTGGATTGCCTCTGGGATGACTACTGACCGCAACATACAATACATACAAATTGATCACCACATCAAGAGATCCAAGGCCAGTTTGCCCATTAATTTGTGGTTTTACTTTTTCTAGCAGAAATAGTCCTGGTTTTTATAATGTCTTCTATATAAGCGGATTGATTTAGAAGTTCTTGGATACACATATACTGTACAGATTATATATATGATATCCAAGCCTTGTCTCGGCGTCATAGATTTTCGTTCATAGAACGTATGCCAAGGGATTTGATCGATGAACACTCATGTGCATCCTGTCATTCTTTTTTTATGCTAATTTAGCTTGTGTTCTTTAATTAATCTATTTCGTCTGTTAATTAACGATTAGTTGCTAGCTATTCCAAGTTCAACTTGTAATTTGTGTACATATGGATTGAATTTTGCTATAATTTCTTAGTGTAAATTAATATGCGCACTAGTATCATTGTTCTCTCTCTCGCTATATATATATATATATATATATATATATATATGTATATGTATATATTCTTGTTGAGATTCCAAGCAAATCAAGCTATGGCATTCATTTAAGACCCTTCGGTTTAGCCCGTAATATTTTATGCCTGTCGAATATATTTATATGAACCCCCACCATCCAAGAGGGGAGGCAGCAGCATTAATTCCGAAGAAAATCGTACGTTTTTCCTTTTAAAATTTCAACTTTCGAATTTAAAGGTTCTGCTTGCCTAGTGCTTCCCACCACGACATGACTGCTGCCTTTTTTCCCGTCAAGAAATGATCACGCGCCCCCATTTATACTTCTGTTACGACCTACACATTGACTAATTAAAGAAGCTAACCGTGCAAATTAGTTCTGATCGTCATAGTACAGCTCCATATATGGACATCAAGAACATAGTACATTTTGGATTAGATTAATGAAATTTGAAATATAGTTATATAAGTACAACGACTGGTTAGTACAAGAGCGAGAGTGGGTTTATATGTATCCCTGCTGGAACTTGAAACAGGCATGGGTCAAATGGATGAAGCATGTGGAGAATTCCCTGAAAGTGTGCAGTGGATGCCTCCAGGAAGGGGTTTTAATTGATATAGAATATGAGCATAGGGTGGCAATAATCAGGCTGCATAATTATAAAACCGCGACACAACAAGATTAAAACTGATGAATCTTGTGTCCGAAGTAACCTCGTAGTCCTCGCATGTGCCTATGCCTCCCACTGAGTTCCCATAAGGCGGCCTGTGCTTTCTTCCCAACCGGTTTTTGACATTTGTACTTTTCTACATTATGCATAGTACACACATGTCTCGTAGATTTGCATATCCATACCTTGCTCAAGCAACCTTCATCTATTCGCTGTTGCTGGCTAGGCTTAGCCAGCTAGCTAATGGGTTTTGAATTAATATTTCATTATTTCTCTCTGCACAACTATGTAAACACACATCTGATGCCAATGCACAGATATAGGTCTGTATATATATCACTGTATTTAAAGGGATGAGATTGGTCTCATATATGTCGGAGGATATGGGAGAAAGAGAGCGAAGGGTAAAAGGGCACCTGTCTCTCACATGTGGAGCAAGAACAGCACAGGTGGCGCTAGGGCCAAGGTTCGTGTGGTTGTTTATCGATCTCTCGAATGGGAAAATCACTGCATATGTTTTTATTTCCATTCTAAGCGAAGCGTTCTTTGCGGGTTTTATGCTTGCGGGGAACTTAACCGCCTTAATTGGTCGTGTCTTATTCTGGTCTGTTTCATTAGATTCCACTCCTGGGGCGAAAAGAAGTGTAGAATGGGAAAAAGGGTGAGAGAGAAATGATTTATGAGAAGCAAGAAAAAAGGGTAATAACATGGACCCATTGAAGGGGGGAGAGAGAGAGAGGAGGGGAGGGAGGGGGGGAGAGAGAGAGAGATGAATTATGTTGAAGAAAAGCATATGCTTGTTTGTGAATCAGAGAACCCTGATTTGTTGCATGAAAACAAGGTGGGTGTGGGGGCTCACCGGCCAATGAGGATTCTCCAGCAATTCATCGTCTATCACTGTCTCGTTGAAAACTAAGTGGATTTGATGAACACATATATATGATATGTCCATTATATTTTATGTATATAAATTGATGGCCAATCAACCTCAGCTTATGTCATCTTCTACGATTCATCCATTCTCTGCAGGGATTTAATTATTAATCGTCGCCGCTTTTCCCCACCTCTGGTTATTTCTCTTTCTGTCAAGTATTTTAAAAATGGACTTTTTATGTATACCTTTGTCTATACGTGTGAAAACTGAGCCTGCACACTTGACCTTAATGAAATTTATTTGAATATCTCCTGGTAGAGGAGACGGTGGGTGATCTCACCTAATGTACTACGTATGTTGCAATTTCCAATTTGTTAACTGTTTTTTTCACGCGAATAACTAATAGAAACTCATTTCATTAGGCGTATATTCAATCCATAGTTTTGATGGCCAAAAAGAAATAAAATCCATCCATAGTTTCTAAAAATAGGAACCCTCCCACAAAATATATACTATCCTGGTCTTAATTATAAGACCTTGTTTGTGGTCTACAAATAAGATCTTATAATTAAGATCGGAGGTAGTGTATGTGTGTGGTCGTCACTCTTCTCCAATAATGCTTACCTAGCCTGGACGTGGACTTGAAGGAGTCAGCAAAGTTCTCAAGTTCAACGGTTTACAATTATGAGCTGCAGTCGTAAACCCATTTATATGATTTTTCTAGATATGCCAATTATATACGAATGAAATAATTAATGAGGATCTTCTTGAAACTTTAAGGACTATAATTAGAAGCGGAATTCATAATATAGAACTTACCTGAACATGATTTTACCTCATAGCTAGCTAGCCCTCACCTAACGCAAGAGAATCTTACCCTCAAACATAATCATGTCGCTGAGCGGCGCTTTATGAGCAGCGAATTCTCCATACAACATGAGATGCTTTTAATTAATGAAAATTACTAACAAATGACAAACGATAATAATGAATATGACTAATGATGGCTGCCGGAAGGTGGCTGCAACCTTGCTTTTCATGGTTACTGTGTATTATTAAATCTCCGGTTCAATTATAAAGCCTGGTTCTGTCATCCCCCAGAATTACATATCAATCATTATAATGAATAATGGGACCGATATTGGGTCCTAATTATTAACTTCAGAACTCGTATAATTATTGGGATTCTACATTTTTCCACTTCTATATTCACACCCAGATATTTATTATGCCTGCATATAATTCCACACAATATAAACGCATGAATAATAATAAGAGATGATTAAGATGCGTACGTGTATCCGAAACCTAACCATCACGCTTGAACTATTGACCTGTGCTGTCATTAATCCAAAACCTAAATATCGAGCAGTTTATTGACCAGGTGTCAAACATATGCGTATAGGGTTTAATTAATTATTAGATTGGTTGAGATAATCAAACGTGTATCATCACAATTATTGATTCCTTCTAAATTCAACTTGAGGCGAAGTTCCGAGGCTGCCTTGAGACAAATCAGAGGCTGATAATTATGTGTGCGGTGGCAGATGTATATGCACATATTTTGATAGTCCCATGAGACATCATATTCTTAATCACACAGCATCAGCAAATATCTCCACGTCATATATACTAGTGACCAGCCAATTAAACACGAGACTTGAGAGGAAACTGAAAACCTTGAAACTTTGTCAGGTCCTCTTTTGCTTTTTCGTCTTCTGCTTGGAAATTGTATGAGACTTCCATCTCAAGCCTTCTTTTCTTGGCAGCGAACTAATCGTAATAAAGCAGAGTCTTCACGTCAATAAAGAAGAAAAGCAGGGTACGTAGAATTTCTGAAATATTTCCCATCTGATTTCCATCCGCATTTATGTTGAATTATGGGAGTGTTTGGCTAATCCCAGAAACACTTTTCCGTAAATCGAGACAAATTCCTCTTTATATTTATTTCGTATACCGTAAAAGCACTTTTAAATCTGTTTCTATACCTAAACACCTTTTGTCTGGTGTGAATTCGTTTGATGAGCAGCCAGAAAGAAGTGGATAGATACTATCAGACTACATATATTTGTGTTGTTTTGTTTTTGGTAATTCGACTGGTTGTGTGGGCATATGAGGCCACTGGCTAATCTAATGTCTTCACTCGTTAATTAGCATTGATCTCTGTCGTGCGATCGGCTTTCATCCTAATTATTCGAAAAATGGAGATTCCACGTTATTTTTGGTGCACTGTGAGTATATATTTCTTTTCTAAGAATAATGGGTACCTCGTCATTTTAGAATATAAGCATATACATGGCTAAGGAATAAAAGAAATTGAATTATTTGTATGTATAAGTCTCACGTGAAACTGAATCAAAAACTAGTTTTGCATTACAGGTAATTACGGGATTTTTATAATTTATGAAAAGCTTACATATTTTATCCTGTGTGTGTGTGTAAATTCCCTTCATATTTATACCTTGTATATAATATACATGAGTGCCCCACTTGCTGGCCAAAAATAAAAAGGATAGATGCCCCACTAAAATGTAATCGTAAAGGCATAATGTTTTTTGCCCCCTTTCTAACCATTTTTCTTGCGCTCTAGAGGCTTTGGGCCAACAACGCTTTTGGGGAAACTTACAATCAATTTTTTGAAAAAGCCTTATTCTGCAAGAGAAAGGAAGCGTTCTTAAGGGTGGCAGGTGGGCTTAGGCCCAACAGCCCAGAATGAATTAGGCCCAAGAGACCTTAATGGAATCAAAATCCAGAGGACTAATTCAACGGCCCCACTCACAGGGGAAGCGTCCAAGAGAAGGCGAGTGGAGTGATCATCGGAGGTACGTTGTTTCGACACCAAAACATATCCTGGTCAATGCGTTACGGTGGATAAAGACGAGACCTGCCTTATACGCTACTCCATTTTATCCTTAATTTTATCCATTTCCGCCTATTTTTATCCATTTATTTATTATTTTCCCCCATTTTTCGGTTTCTTACTCAATGAATGAATTATGAAAGCAGCTTCCAGGATGCCACGTGTTCCTACTGGGAAGTTCCGTCACGCGCCTTTCCCACGCTGCCCCCATATCTCGCACCGTGTTACTCCCACTATCTCTGTTTCACCGTCCGATCCCACCCACCCGTTTCATTCGTCGTCAATTGCGAAACTGTAGAAAACTTTTTCGATTCTCTGCAATTTCCAGGAGGAGCGTCTTTTTTTAATTTATTTATTTACCTCGTTCGTTTATCCTGTCTCGATTTTCTGTCAAACTGAAAGTTAGACTCGGCATCACTACTCAATGGCGAAGGCTTTGAACCAGACTGGTTTGGTTTCCACTTGGCACGACGATGTGCAGCAACATCTCCGCAAAATTTCTTTATGCCCAAAGATTCTTAGCTATGATTCTTGTGTTTCTTGCCCTGTGAAAAGGTTTCCTTCTCTGAAACTAAAATCCCAGGCTGTCAGATCTCCCTCCTCTTCGTCTTCTGAACTCTATGGCAAAAAACTGGTGTTTCACGAGTCTGCTCGCGTGCCTGGCAGAGGGAAATCTCTCTCTCCGTCTTCGTCGGCAGCTCAGGTTGGTTATTCCCCCCATCACTTGTTTCCCCATGGTGTGTCTAAATTGGGATATTCTTTTTCAGAATTAAACACAATCTGGTTTAGTTTATAGTTTTATCAAGAATAAAATACGGTCTCGGCTCTAATCGTTCAAGTCACCATTTCTAATCAAAATTTTAAATTATAAATTGATGCTTCTCCTCTTTTATATTTTAAGTTCAATTGAGTTCGTCCGCTAATGGTAAAGGATCTTCTGGTGGTTCCGATCCTCATTTGGTTTCCTTCCGAGGGTCCTTTATGAGGAAATTTCTTTGATTCCCATTTATTGATTTTCTTAATTGAATATCCGTTTTAATCTTGTTCCTGTCATGGCATTTGCAGATGACCCTTGGAATTGGTAAAGCTCAGAAATGGTGGGAAACAGGGCTTCAACCAAATATGAGGGAGGTGACTTCGGCCCAGGACCTTGTGGACTCCCTGTTAAACGCGGGGGACAAGCTGGTGGTTGTTGATTTCTTTTCTCCTGGTTGTGGTGGTTGCAGAGCTCTCCATCCTAAGGTATTCGCCATTGGCCTATTCGCAGAGCTCTCCTGAATCGAGGATTCATGTCTTTCTTGTTTATGAATAGTAATTCTGATTTTTCGTTGGCGCTGCGGCAGATATGTCAACTGGCAGAGATGAATCCAGATGTTCAATTCCTTCAAGTGAATTATGAGGAGCATAAATCTATGTGTTATAGTCTTAACGTCCACGTCCTTCCCTTCTTCCGCTTCTACAGAGGCGCCCATGGTCGTTTATGCAGCTTTAGCTGTACTAATGCCACGGTTAGTTTACTCTTTGTGAATAATATTTTACTCGATTACATGATTACATGTTTGATCTTTCATAGTGGTTGTGCGTTTCTGGTATGAATTGATTGTCTATGATTGTTATTTAGGCCTTTTGGTGTTGATTTTTGCGGTCCTTGTGTCTGTAAATTGTCGATATTTAGCTCAAATCGTGGAAATGTTTGGGTTCTTGTGTTGTCTATAGGATTGTTCTCGGGCCGCATTATATTCAGAATCACGATGCATTTCATTTGCGCCTTGTTCTCCATTCGGCCTCTGAAGAGGAGAACGAAAATAGCTGATAAAAGTTGATGGTTTAATTACAGATCAAGAAGTTCAAAGATGCATTAGCCAAACACACCCCGGATAGATGCAGCTTGGGCCCAACCAAAGGATTGGAGGAGAAAGAGCTCTTGGCTCTGTCTGCCAACAAGGATCTGTCATTCACTTACATACCAAAACCAGATGAAGTCATGCATGAAGCCCCTGCACAGACAGCTCCTCCTGGTTCGCAGCCCCTTCCATTAACTTCATTGAACCCCAAGTCCTGCGAAGTGCACAAGGAGAGAAGTCTGAGCACTGCTGGGCGTTGAGGCGGTGAATTTGTGAACATGCCTCATCTCTTGATTACAAGCCTTGTACAGTGTATCTTTAGCGTATAATCTCGTAGCAGTAAAAGTGAAGGTGTTTTTTTTTGTTTTTGGTTTTTTTTTATAGCCAACAAAGGTGAAGTTGTTATTTGTTCCCCCCTGGCTGCTTCAGGCTGATGGATTTGTATGTTTTTTTTCCCTGAGATCCCAGCCTGGTTGGTGATATGAATTGTAATGGGAATAGCAGTGTGCTGTACAATGTCAAATAGTGCTATGTTCTGTGATGTTTGTGCTGGTACAAGATTGCATATCCTTCTACTTTCCAATAGACGATCCTACTTTTGTTAGGTTCAATCCGTTGTTTTTTTTTTTTCTTATTCACATATTTATTTAGTATATTATAAAATTATTTTTAAAATCATGATTTAGATTTTATCTAAACATTTTCTTACTAGAAAGTTTTGAGGGTTGAGTGCATTTGATGGTGATGTGTGTTTTCACGAACAAGGACAGTCCCAATCCGTTTGGCTAACAGACTTGCGTGTCTTCGAGTCGCCAGGGATAACAACCGGCTAAGATGAAAGGAAACGGGAGTAAGAAAATACACAGGTGTCTGGTGGCGGTGTTCATGAAAGTTCCCACGTGTCGACTTTAAAGGAGTATAATGGAAACAGCATTTGGGACACAGGAAACCGAAAATCAAAGGCATGATATGCCTGGACGCGGATAAGGTTGCGTGGATCGTGCTTAGTTTGACACTTGGCAGGGAAGTCAGTCAGGTGAGTGGTGCCGCCAAGAAAATTTCAACTTAGTGGGCCTTTGGGGCCCATTAGATAGACTTCAATGTTGCTTTTGGATCTGGCCCCATCCATGTGTCCCAATGCAAGTCCTTCTTTTTCGTCTCCTACTTCAATAATTGAATCGAAAGCAGCCTCCCTTCATTTCTTAATTGTTGCGATGCCGACTTGCCCGCCCCTGCTTGGTTAATTTATCATTTATTTATTTGTATTTTACTCCGGTCTTTTTAATTTAGAGAAAATTAATTATTTGCTCCTATAATTTCGCTTCAACTGCAATTAATCTTTAAATTTTTGTATAAAAATTAGTTCCTGAATTTTAGCTCGGAACTCATTGTTGATAATTTAGCTATTTAAAACATTATTCTCTTGGTTGAAAATTAATGTTTGTATTTATTATTTTATTTTCTAAAACACGGGTACCAATATTTTAAATAATAAAAACTTGCACTAAAAAAATAAAAATTATAAACTCAGAGTTAGAACTTAAAATCCACTCAAAACTATACGGATGAAATAATTAAATTTTTTCTTTAATTTACACTGTGTTTCCACCGTTCTTTGTGAGGACGCTTTACAAAATCCGAGACAAAGTGGAGAATTATTTTGGTTGAGGTGCTTGACGTATGTTTTCAGAATCGTCTCTTAATTTATTTTCAAAATAATCTCTCAAATGCATGTCGGACTTGTTATGATTATAATTAAATGGTAAAAAAGTTATGATTACAATGAAAGTAAATCATAAAGTAAAAATAAAATTATACTACCTCTAGTCTTTAATATAAGATATTGTTTGACTTTTATTTTGATCTTAAATATAATACCTCAATCTATTTTGTCTCTCATATTTATACATTTTTTTCCAATATAGTTCTTCTAACAATAGTAGTTCTAGCCAATACACTTGATTAGTAAGGATATTTTAAGAAAAACACATATCTATTTATTACAAATAACTAATTTAACTTTTTTCATTAATCTTTTCAAATTAATCAATTAGCTCTTATAAATAGGACTAGAGTTGGTATGTTACATGAGTAACGCGAGCTTTGATTTGATGGTCCAGGTCACCAACACCCGTCAACCTCGTTTGACTAACAATACCTTTCGCCTATGAAAGTCGAATAACCGTTATACGAAACTGAAAGCACATTTTAATTGTGAAACTGAAAACGGACCAAACCAAAATAAAAGCTGTGGTTTCTGATGAAACAAAGCTTATGCACTACTTCAGCGATGGACATTCTGCTGAACCACAAGTCCACTTAGAAGTAAAAAGCCTTCTTGTGACTGCAATATCATGGAGAGTAAAATTAGCTATCCACGAGAAAACAACAGTGGGGCAACTTACTAATAAACTCACACAGAATGTCATTAATTAATATAACCTAGCTAGCAAAATGCAGATTCAGAACAACCCAGAAAGAACTTTTTACACATTACTACTAGAACAGAAGTAACAGTTGACAACGAAAGAGAAGATTCACATGGTTTATGTCCAAAAAGCTTGTGACCATATATCTTATCAAATGAATAAGAAAAGCAAGTCCTTACATTATGAGGAAAAAAGATTCAAGAAGAGCCCCCACAAGACTCATGAGCTATACCACGGAAGATGAAAGAGGCTCAGCATCCCTATACAGATCGAGAATGCAAATTAAAAACAGTGTTAATGACTCAGAGAATTGATGGAATCACTATTGTAGGATTTGAATCTGCAGAGATGGGCCTAGAGGGATTTTGTGTGAAGATCAGCCATAAAATCATCACCAAGGAGGCCTGGCATGAGAAGCAGAAAGAAGCATGTAGCCAAAGACAACTTGCCAGATTTCATAAACATGAATACCTGTATATATATGGGAACTCCATACACAGACAAAGTCATGAATATATAGAATCCGGCAAGTCATCCTTGGCTGCACTCCCCTTTCCGACCCTACATGCAAGGCACGCCAGGGAGAAAATATCAACACTGAAAAGGCAGACTATAAGGAAAGGGATGCCAAGAGGTGAATACCAACTTCACAGAACTGGAGAATTTATAGATAAAAATCGGAAGGGGAAGAGAGAGAAATCATCATATACAAAAATATATTTGTACATCACCGTTCACGTGACAGACAATTCTTATCTGGGCTATGTATCGGTTTCTCTGAACAAAAATATGTAACGCACTAGAAATATCCATCCGTGTACCGAGGCACACTCAGAGGCAGCCTATCCAAACTTGGCAACCAAGAAATGCACTGCCATGGAAATTGTTGAATCTTTTTGCTTTTTATCCTTTGAAACCAGAAAGTAATGAACATATCATCAGATCACAGAGATGGGTGTTGGTGATCACATGTATACTGCAACTGCGGCCGATAATATATGGGCGGTTTTAACTTCACGGAGACCGAGGTCTGTTCAGCACTCAATGCAGTAACATATAGATACAGTGTACTGTACGTATATTGTATATAGGGTTGGTTCCGATTCCTTTCTCTGCCACTCTAGGGTTCCACCTAAACAGGAATCTGCTTTTCATTCCTTCTCACGTCAACTTTTGTTCCCTTCATCTTCTGAACACATACGACATTATTGCCGCTCTCATCTCTGATCAGCTTATGGTACCTTTCATCAGGATATGGGGTCCTTTCTAACATGACCATGCACAGTTAATGAGCACAAGTTTAATATTTGCGACTAGAAAATAGGAAATCCGAGAAGGAAATGGAGATTACTGCATCATGAGGGATGTCAGAATACGCTATATAGTATATATCAGAAAGAACTAATTATGACAAAACCGTACTGTCCCGGCAGGCTAGCTATGAGCTACTTTATCAAAATGGGAAAAATCTAGGAACTCTAAATCACCATGCAAGAAAATGCCTTTTGGTTTTTATATGGACAATACCTTGCTGGCAATTTTGACATGCGGTGGGGTAATTATTTTCTGTGAATGGACAATTGAAGATTAAAGATTCCTTGTCAAGGTCGGCAATATTTAAACATAACCTATATATTTTCTCATGCCTGATAACTTTAAGGTAAGTTCTCATTTATCATTGGGATATAAAAATTGGTATATCCATTTTTTGGCTGGTCGGATAAATGGTAAGAGCGAGATGCTAAATATGAAGGATTCATTACATTTCTATGTGAGACATCTTTTTCTCTAGTGGACACATGGTTCGGTTGGAAAGAGATAGAAAAAGTGGTAGAATCCATGTCCATCAAATATTACCATATAAAGCTTCTAATTTTATTTAAGGCTATATGCCAAGTCATTGTGTTTTTGGAAAATTAAACAAGATATGAATATGATTACCAAATTTACTCTGCTACTAACAAATGTTGCAACCAAAGATTCCTTTCGTTTATAAATTTACAAATTCTTATGGAAGGCATACATATCTTATCATCTACGTTTTCTTCTTTGCAGGGGCGTTCTGAATTCCAGATAGTATGGTTTTAGCTTTCTTTCATTTATTTTAATGTTATAAACTTTCTTCAAGAAGAGAAACAATGGAGGAGTAATAAAGAATTTTCTGGGATCAAAACCATGTGAGCAGTGATACTCATAGAGAGTCTCAGAGGTACACCGACAACTATTAAAAGAAAAAAAATACAATGATAAAGCGATTGATATTGAATTTTATGTTGTTGTTCTTTTCACCACATCTTTTCTGAGCATGTGCAGAACATTTTATACGACTATAATTGTTCTTTGTAGATTGTAGGTTTTGAACGTGAAGGTCATTTCCAATGCGAGCAAAGAGTTGAAATAATATGAAATATTTTCCCGTTGCTCTGGTTTTCCGCTAATTTCTATGGATCAATGAAGGTATCTGAAAATTAACTCAAATGATTTTATAATTCCCATTGAGAATTTCATAAATCATCAATACTTGGACCTTGCCTGTATTTCTAGCTCTGCTATTTGTTTTATAGGCACCAGTGGCAGAATCTGCTCCTCTTCTTCTAGCCTGTGTCAAAATGACTTGGAGGCTACTCTCCTTTTTAATCTGTTTTCCTTTTTCCTTTCTTCTTTTTTATTTTTATTTTTTCTACATCTTTTTGTGGTGAACTCATGCATATTCACGACTTTGGAGTGATCTTTCTGTTTACAAAGCCACCTTGTCAGATAGAGATTTTTTTTAACACTTCATAACTATTGAATCGATGCAGTTTGAAAATGGGCTTTGGACTATGGAAAACATGATGTTTATTATATAACGGTCATACCGTCTGTATAAATATACAAGCAATCATCATTATATAATACAAAATCTTTAAAAAGTTACACTATTCGTAGATAATAACAGTGTAGTCATCTTAAATCTCATACAAAACACAGCTCACAGTCTAGTGTGTCGTTGTTGGAGAAATTTATCTTGTTTATCTCCATTGGGCCATGCTACACATATGCATAATACAGGCTCCAGTGATTGTCTCCAGTGCGGAACTATTGCTGGAGGAACTCAAACTCAATGGCTTCTAGAATTCAGTCACTAACAATATCATCTAGCAATTCCAGCTAAATCCATTCAAGTCAAACTGTTGGCAGTTAGAAGAAGCATCATTTTTATCATTAACATTTAGGTCTAGTGCGGTCTCATAGTCAGGTAGCCTATAGTCTTGAGAAATCTTCTCATAGTTCAGTTTACCTGGCACAACCCCATTTTCAGCTCTTTCCTTTCTCAACCAGCTTTCTTCCTCTAACTTCATATCTTCCTTCAAAACAGGCAGTTTCCCCAAGCTTTCTTCTCCTTCAAGTCCAACATCCTGGGGTATGAGTTTTGAATTTCTTTTATGTGCATCATCGTTTGATGGGGAAAGAAACAACATTTTCTCCTGCAATTGGTCACGTAATGTGAGATCAGCCTTCAGAAGAGTAGGCTCTGGAGCATCCTCTTTTGACCTTAAAAATGGAGTTCCATCACATAGTCTCAAATTTAAGCCTGCGTTATGTGTGTCTTGGTCTCTCTGAGATCCTTCGCTAGATGTCAAGTAGCCATCCATCGAAAAATTGGTGGTTTTGGTCACTTGTGCTTCCTGAGGCCATAGTGCCTGTAATTCTTTTATCTCTGAAAATGTAGGCTCTATGTATTGAGTTGATACTTTAGACGCCAGTTCAGAGAGTTGAACCTTGGCAGCTTCAAGTCCTGTTGTGCCAAGATTCTGTTTCTCTAGTGTCTCTTGGGCCTTCTCCAGCACTCCCTTGAGATACTTCCCTTGAGCCTCTATACGAAGCTGCAAGTGTCGCTGTACCTGATTAAAGATTTGGATACAGTTTTACGCTCATCAAAAGTGAACTAATCACAGCTTAGAACACACACATATTGAATGTCAAATTTTGTAAATCAATGAGCTACATCTTAGATAAGCAACATGGAAGTAGCCCTCGCAAATAAAAGTAGATATGGATGAGCAAGTCGATGTTCTGCGATGTCCTATACCTCGAGCTGCTCATGCAACCTTCTTTGCACTTCAATTTGCATCTGTAGTGCCTCGTTTATTTCTAAGTTCCTGGATTCAAGGCCCATCCTTGTTAGAAATAGAGAAAGAAAACAACGGACGCTTAATGACTGAAAATCTGAACAAGACAAGTTATGTGCTATTACTTGTTTGTCTGAGGTCTGATGCTCAAATTTTTCGTATGCACTTCACTTGTCTCATAAATTTGGCCTGCCGCTTCTGCAATTTAAGCTAGTGAGATGAATTCTTTTCTGGATTCTATGCTTCATATAAGGTAATTTCTACACATCTCTCAAGGAACTCATGGAATACATAGAAAGGATAAGAAAAAATATTCCCTCACCGTTTCTATAGGCTCCACTATTGACCTGTCCATGCAGATTTTTACTGAGTCTGTATTTCTGTTGTCCAAAATGGGTTAGAAACTAAACATATAAAAGGGATGAAAACTTTACAAAATTGGACTTTTGGTGTTTAGCAGGTTCTATGGTATAATGGGTTTTAAGGCTTAGATTTAGAAAAGAAAAGAAAAGAAATGCTTTGGTTTTCCAGTGTAAAGAAAAGGGTGATGATAATTCAAAACAACCGACCATCTACAAGTGGGAAATTTTATCTTGTGTTTCCTATTTCTTTACCTAATTAAGCTGACGATGTCACTTACATAACATTATGGTGTGTTTATTAGCAATCTAATCAACTGAATATGACCAAAATGGAGAGGACCTTGATCCTAGAAAATCTGAGGAACTTTCAAGGTAAAACAAGAAAAAGGGTACCTGTAGATGACTCTTTAAGTGGTATAGAGTAAGTCCGGGAATCGCCATAAGTTTCAATACTGTTTTTGGTGTAGCTTCTGCAAGGGCAATGTAGTTAGGAGCAGCTCTAAAATAATGATATTTTCTAATTCACAATCATTAAGTAGTATAGACTCACTATCTGGCCCTCCTAGCTGATTAACTGCTTCTACGAAGCGTTCATGGAGATCTGGTGTCCATTTTAGTCTAGGCTTAGCATCAGTTGAGAGGACAAGTCCTGAGTCTCCAGTTCCACGTCCACCATGGACGATCATATGCCTCTCAGGAGGGTTGGACATCGTTAAAGAATGAATGTTCTTTGCTTGTTGTTGCTGATGATAGTACATTCTCTATTTTCTGTGAACAAAATCATCTTACTAATCTACCCAGAAGCACAAACAGTAATTAAGTTCATGAAGATCATCTTATTACCTGACGAAGATTCAAAGACCCTGAGAGTTGGAATTTGTTGTGCTGTATTTTTCAAATGCTATTCCTTTGAGGTTTCAAATATGAGTAGTTTTCCACAACAGCTCTGTACGATTTTTTTCTCTCCCCAACAAGATTTTCACATGCCTCAGTTGTACCCAGAGATGTCCTTATAAAGCAAATGACCACATAAGGGGCACCAAGTGAAGCATAGAATCTTGTACAAAAGCAATTCAGAGCTAAACTTCATACGATATTCGGAGTTTCTTTGAAAATTATTATGACCTCTCTCCACTTTCACTTTCTAAAGGAAACTCTTCCCAATGAAATTATGTTCACTGTACTTTCTGAGACACCTCAAACGTTGCATTTGGTACTAAAATTGACCTATCAACTTGTATCTGCTTAAGCCTGCATATATTTTTGTCCTTCTGGTAAAGGCAAGAACCTCATTCCAAAAGTTCAAAGAAGAATTTTGTGTTTGGAATCACAAATTAAACTTTTTCTTTCCCTCAAAGCATCAAAAACCACACTTTACCTCCTTTTTCCTCATCGAAGATTCTTGCACTCATTAGTCTTTGTCACTCTCTTTGGATAGTTAATTTACTAACATCATTAATACTACTAATGTGGCTTGGGTGAATGTATTCTAAACCGAAGGATTTGGCAAGGCTTCCAAACGAATGCAATAACTGGTCATGTTATAAAGAATATAGAAAAGAAGATTCCTTATGACTGGGGCACCAAGAAATGGATACTGACAGATACATTCAAGAAAAAGAATAACGGTGGAGAGATGCTTCTCAAAGTCCTTGGAGATTTTTCAAAGAAAAGAATAAAACAAGAATTTAGTTTTTTTTATGTTTTTTTTTTTGATAAGTTTGATGCATATGTAGACCACAAAGAATAGAATAAAACTAAGGATCCAATTCTTTTGGTCCAACCGGCTTAGACGGGACCAAGTGACAAAAAGAAAAACGTGCGAATGTATCATCTAAACTTGACATTCATGCTTGCTTTTTATCTAAGACATTGGCCTATGGAATAATATAGACCATTACCAGTTGTCTAGACTCGTGCTTCGGTTGAAATTTCAGTTTGTCTTCTAAATCTGTAGTGCCGTTGAACTCACAAACCTGCAGACGTAAAATTTCATACATACTATTGTTAAACTTGCAAATAGGTCACAAAAACATGAATTCAGATGTACAAAGATAGCAGACTCTGAAGCAAAGTAATCGATATGTGTGCATCGTGTGCTCTAATTTGGCCAACTAATAGGAACTGTTGAAAAATAGTTTGGTTTGATTCATTTTCAGGATTTATGCCTCCCAACATGTGTCAGTTGTTAGTCGATTATGCTTATGCTGTTTTATTTGCAATGCAATCCATGTATTTAACAACCAAGAATTATTGTTTTTAGAGCACAGAATCATTTATGTGATCAACAACTAGTGCAGAATAAATTCTACCACTTACTATTATTCCCAATATGTAGAAAAATACTACCTCTGGTCCTAATTATAAGAGCTAGTTGACTAATTTGAGGAGATTAAGAAAAGAAGTTAAGTTAGTTATTTGTAATAAATTTGTATTGTCTTTTCTAAAATATCCTTACTAATCAAGTGTATTGGTGAAGGACTATCTTGAAAAAAAATGTATAAATATGAGAGATAAAGTGGATTGGGATTTTATATTTAGGACCAAAATAAAAGTTAAACAAGGTCTGATATTAAAGATCGAAGGTAGTAGGTTTTATTGATTAATAAGAACATGCATGATAACTGAGTAGACATGCAAGACAGCAGGTCAATCAGGTGTAGCTATTTTAAAATTGAAAGAGCTAATTTCCAAAAGTAAGAGCAAAAAGGAATAAAATGAAATCGATTCTAATGTATCTCTTTGGGACATCAATTGATTCTGATTCCTGAGAACTTATTCGGCAACTAAGAGGAAATAGCAAAAGCAAGCATTGACAAGATAAATCAGAAAAGCTTAGTCGTATGGCTTCATGTAAGTGAGATTCAACTAAGCAAGAAACCTGATTTGGTACCACATCAGGAATATTGTATTGCAATGACAACCAATAATTCACGTCTTTTGACAACCAATTTAATGGTTATTAAAACCACTATTACTTTTATTGATGCTAGAATTTCGCATCATGATGAGACAAGTTGTTTCATTGCCCTCTCTCTCTCTCTCTGTGTGTATATATATATATATATATATATATATTAGATTGAAAGTTAAGGGCATTTAGTGCTTGAAAGTGTATTTTAGGGTCCTGGACTCCTACATGAACAACAGTCTATACCTTACCTTCACCATATATACAATGAATCAGAGGATTTAAGATAAACCTTTTCAGAACCCATGGATCTTGCAAATTATGGTAAGCTTACATAAAGTACATGTCTTTGATGTTTTTTAACAGCTCTAACTTCTCTTAAATATTCTTGGATCCAGGAAAGTACCAACATTTTGAAAATGATTTTATAGGCTTTGGCAAACTGTTTCTGTAAATATTGTTCCGTTCAGGACTAGATTTTAGTTGGCTTTCCTTTTATGCAACTTTCTATAATTCCATCAAGTCCCGAATATATACACACCTTTGGATGTGAGAAATGTCAAGAGTTGAAGCTTATTCAAGGAGTTACTGGAAATCATACTCAAAATAATGATGAGACACTCATCGTACTTAATCACGTGACCACCAAGAAATGACATTGGCTGAAATAGAAGTACAGATTGACATTATTGTTATTCCCCATAATGTTAGGGGGCCAGTTAAGTGCACTTCATGGCATGGAAAAGGAATCTTAAACTAGAAACCTGACAGATGTGATTCTCAAATCAGGAACTTAATTGTTCTTTCTCTAAGATCCACGAAAAATGGGTTCCCTCTGCCCACTAAGCTGTTGCCTTTAGAAACTGTAGGCGGATTCCTTTCAAGACAGTTTAATCAGTTATGACTAAGCATTGTCAGTTTGGCATTTCATGACAAGTTTGTCCAGTTTAATGCTTGCTTTTCAGTGGCTGAGGCCTTAGCTTGGATTGATTCAATGGTCATTTCTTTTCACCAACCTATGTTCACATTAATCACCATAAAAGACAGTTCAAGATATGAGACTCTCCTCTCTTGATATAATATTAATTAGTCTATTTGATTTAATTTCTTTCCGTCTGGGAAAAATGCTCTGTTTGATTCATACTTGTGAGGGAAATTCTGATAAGAGATCGTTACAGATTGTTGAAAGCAACGGCTCTCCGCCATGAGATAATCTTCAAGACCTTTATGTTACACTGCATGCTTTATCAGGAGAATGCGATTCCCCAGGGGTAAGAGAACTGGAACAAAGAGGTGAGCTAACTAAACGTGAGTTGCAGAGAAACGAGTTGACATAGCAACAAAAGATTCTGTAAGGACCAAAAACAAAAAAAAATAAAGAAAAAAGAATGTGGCTTTTGCAAAAGAAGAATGCCCCTGCGGCAACCAATGTCATCACAGGATTCGTTTTTCATGTTTCAAGGGGCTTTCACGCATTCTTGTTTTGTTCATTGCATACTGCAACTCTTATACATATGTGAGCACACCAAATAAAGAGCCAGAGGTTGGTTTTTCACCGTGCATAGAACTTTCGGATCACATTCCTTTCTTGTCCCTTGCTTCGTTAGTTTCATTATGATGTCAACTTATTTTATAAGCTACATGACCTGGATATCTTTAATCAATAAATACTTGAATAAAATATAAAAAGAATGCATAAGCTCTCAGGTTTTTTATTAATAAAAACTATTTATTAACTGTAAGCTTTTCATTAAAGCTTTGACATTCAACTTGTTGGCAAAATATAAATAAAAAAAATAAAGAAAATAAAAGCTTTGACATCCAAGTCGTCCTAAAAAGTTCATCTATGAACATTACGTCCTAAATGTGAGAGGGAATTGTTTCTTCAAGGAGAAGGAAGAAAGTAATCGAATGGCTGCAATATGGAAAGCCAGTTCCTTCTTCCAAAACTCATCCTCTGTTCTCTATCCATCACTTGATCATTGCTCGGATCGCCTTCATTCCGACGTCCACCGTTGACTTCAACCTTGGAAGCGTCGGACGGCATCTGAAACCTACAAACCGGGCAAGAACTCCGAAGTTTCAGCCACGAGATAATGCAGTCACTGTGAAACTTATGCCCACACGGCATCTCCTTCACTTCACTCCCAATCTCTGCATCCTCCAAACATATTATGCACTGCATGTTCTCCACCGTGATCACCGTCGGCATTGCTTCTATCGCCGCCTTCTGTGCCGGCGGGTTCACGTTATTCACATATCTATTAGGTTCATGATTCTGCGTCAAATGTTGCAGCAACAACCCAAACCCAGGCCCCTCCAGAAAGTCACCTAGAGACCCCATCGGATTCTCGATCAACGGAGTAGTACTCGTAGCGTTGTTAATCAGTGAAGGACCTCGCAGAATCAAAGCCTCTTCGTTGAACGGATCAATCACAACCACGTTGAGGTTCACGTTATTATTGCTATCACCACCGTTATTGTTTCTATGGTTGTTTTCTGTGTTAGTATTCTGATCAGATTCTGGCTGGCCCGTCCTATCGTGGACACGACGAAAGACCAGCATGAGAGAAGTGGACGATGCTCTTCTTCGCCTTCTTCTTCTCACCACAAGGTCACTGCGCTGTTCCACCTCTTGCTCGTCGTCTTCCCCCTCCCTTGAACTTAAACCATCGATGTTGTTATTATTGCTGACGGTTGCTAAAGCAGGTCTGAGAGCACTCATCAAGCCCAGTAATATTGGCGCGTAAAGAGAGAATACAGAGGCTGATCTGATCAAATCGCTGCCTTCGTTATGCTCTGATCTCAGACTCTCCATTATTGCCTCTGTAAATTCTGACCCACAAACTGGGCATTTGTTCTCTCCTTCCCTCATTGGGTTCACCATGTTAGAGCACGTGTTGCACCATCGCCCGCCACCCTCCATGATTTTTCACAATATTTCTCAGACGAAGAATTATTGAAGATTATATTGTTCGTACCTGCAGGAATGAGAGCTTTGTTATTATCTGGGCATGATCAATGCATCATTTTGGATTTGTTTGGCTGAGGTAGGTAGAGAATGACATGCAGTGGTTTTAATTTATAATAACCTGTTTTTTTTAGTTAATGATAGTTTTAGATTAGAGTTTCTACCAATCATTTTTTTTTTTCACTCTATTACATTGGATGGTAAATTTGCAGCCTGCTTCTCTTTTTGGCTAAATTAAATTTCACTTTTATGATTTTGCCGGCTTACCCACCTGATTATCCATCACAGCTTTATGGATCTGTCTGTATTTGGAGTTGTCTAAAGTTAATTACTGCTTTGCCCCGACTAAAAAACAAAAAAAAGTTAATTAGGACATTCTACATTTCTACTTGAGTGCTTGGCGCCCCAGATTCTGATTCATCCTTATTTTTCAGTTTTCTAAAATTAAAAGTCTTGCTATTAACTTCATTTTGCTTTTAGAACCAGCTCACAATATATGATCGTGTCAGAATGCCAGGAATTAGCGAATTATCTTTCAACGATTTATTCTCTTCAACTTTTAAAAAAATCCTTAAAAAATTAAAAGCCTGCAGTCTTTTTTAGGAAGTATATGTTACCAAGAGATTATATATTGATTGAGCAAATTCTGATCATCTCAGCTATTGTCTGATAAATTAATGGAGAAGTTTTTTTTTTTTTAATACAAAGAAGTTAATCTCAATCAAGCACAGGAAAAGAAAATGCTCACAAAGGAATGCACAGCAGATTGAGAAAATGGACATTTGTCAAAGGACAAGGCTTAAAAACTATGAACATGTCACAAAAGAGCATTGGCCCGCCATCCTCAGCGGTTCGAAACCTGTCTTCTTTCCTCCTCTTCTTTCTAATTATTGGATTAATATTTCAATAGCTGAGATTTAAAACTTTTTAAAATTCTTATTAAAATATTAAATTATAAAAATAAATAAATAATAAATTACAAACTTTATTCTAATGGTTTACAAATACACTAAATATTTTTAAAATTTTTATAAATAGTTTATAAAAAATTAAAATCTTAACTGTTGAAATATGTCAATCCAATAGTTATGGGGAAAAAAAGAGAGAAGAGGAGAGTTTCCGATTGCATTCTTAGAGGCTTGCCCAGTCCATCTACAATCTGTAAGTTAATGCAAAATTTAAAAAAAAAAAAAGAAAGGAACAGTCGATTAAGGGAAAATTGCTAAAAAAATTCCCGTTTAAAACTGATATGTTTTCATATACTACTTCCGATCTAATTATAAAAGCTAGTTGACTAATTTGAGAAAATTAAGAAAATAAATCAAGTTAGTTATTTGTAATAGATAGATTTGTCCTTCCTAAATATCCTTACTAATCAAGTGTATTATTAAAACTACTCATTATTAAAAGGACTATCTTAAAAAAAATATATAAATATAAGAGAAAAAGTGAATTGGGTTTTATATTTAGAACCAAAATAAAAGTTAAAAGTTAAAAATTAGAGGTAGTACTAAAAGTACTATTATTTTATAGTATTTCACACAGAGAAAGTATAAATACTTGAATCTGGTTTTTTTAGTTATTAAAATTTTTAAACAAGATGTTTCATTGATTTTTTTTAATTCGGTTGCTTACTTATTTCCCAAAATCAAATAGTATTAAAATATTATTAAAACTTTATATAAACAATTTACCTCATTAAATTTTAAAATAATTATTACTGTCGAATTACGCTGAACGTCCAATCATTATAAAGGACAGGTTTGAGAAATTGTCATCTTTACTGCATTAACAGAGAAAAAAAGAAGAAAAAAATTATATAAGTAACTGCCGGGACAAAAAAACACATAACTCATTCAAAACCAAAAAAAAAAAAACACACACACACACACACCAAATAATCGTCGTTTTATCGCCACGTTCTTTCCTGATCGTATTAACTCTTCCCCGAGAAGTTGAAAAAGTTCAGTGTAAGTGAAACCCTAGAAGACTACGACCGCAATTGATCGTTGTGCATTTCGCGATTGCATGATTAGATTACGGACAACATTTTCGTTGGATTGAGTTAGCAGAATGGGCGCAAGTCGAAAGCTTCAGGGCGAGATAGATCGCGTTCTTAAAAAGGTCCAAGAAGGTGTTGAAGTCTTCGATAGTATCTGGAACAAGGTTCTTAGTTACTATCCTTCTTTCTAGTTTACTTGGCTGCTTTTTTGGGATTTGGATTGTACATCAACCTTGTCCAATTGAATGACTCGACAAATGGTTGGTTTTAATTTTGTTTGTTCCTTCAGGTTTATGATACGGACAATGCTAACCAGAAGGAGAAATTTGAGGCAGACCTGAAGAAGGAGATTAAGAAGCTCCAGAGATACAGAGACCAAATTAAGACTTGGATACAGTCTAGCGAGATCAAGGACAAGAAGGTCTATTCAAGTGCCTTTTGTGTCTTCGAGTTTCCCCCTTATCACAACTTCACAAGCTCGTGCCGTCTCTTAGCATAATGCATGTTGAATTTTCTTGGGAATACACTAGTAATAATCTCACGCCTGTTTCTAGCCAAAAACTGGAAATTGTAGATTTCTGCTATGCTTTTATTTTGCTTTTAATTGTAACGATTCCTAATTGATTATAATATTTGGGACATTGTAGGTTTTAGAAGCACATCAGTCTACACTACTACTTACCTCATCATTTAGTTGGCCTACAATATCTATTGTTTGCAGAAGTTGACTTTTGAAATGAGATGTTAGTCTTATGGCAGTTAGCTTTGAGAATCTATATTTCTATAATGCGTCTTACTTCAAACTCATTTGCAAAAGCACGGGGCGACGTTCTAGTTATGTATAAATGTCTTTCAATTAAAGATGTGTTTGATACCTGTATGTTGTGGTAATGTGGAACACATCTTTTATTGTGTTAGCAGAATGTTTAGGAATCTTTCATTGCATTGTATTTTGTCACAAAGCCAAGTATTACCATTAAGTATTCCCTTGATTAAGTGTTGCTGTCCAATTTCCCATCTGTTGCATATCTCAGATTCTTTTTGTGTTGTGCTTGGAGGTAACTTCAATATGAGTTTCTGAAACTTTGCTTGGGATTTTAATATTCAATTCAACTCGTTGGTTTTGAATTTAACATTTTTTCTTTTGATATATGTTGACATAGGTTAGTGCCTCTTATGAGCAGGCTCTGGTGGATGCTCGCAAGCTCATTGAGCGTGAAATGGAAAGATTTAAGATCTGTGAAAAGGAAACTAAGACCAAAGCGTTCTCCAAAGAAGGCTTGGGCCAGCAGCCTAAAACTGTGAGCCTTTAACCCTGGGACACCCTCTCTCTAAAATTATATTTAAGAGTGTTTCCTTGTTTTGGTTGTTGTGCCTTGGTCTATTTATGTGGTATTTGGGCTGAAAAATGCGCTGTCCTGTGCTAATGTAGTTGCTGGGTTTTTATTTGTAGGATCCGAAGGAGAAGGCTAAGTCAGAGACAAGGGATTGGTTGAATAATGTGGTATGCGATTTCTTTACACAAAATTCAGCCCTTTTATATTTTGCTCAAAGTATAGTGAATATTTCGTTGCATTAGTAATTTGTTCACATTACTCTATAGTTCTATAGTGTTGGCTGTTGCAATGGTCAGCTTTGCTGTATCCCTTGGTTATTGCAACATACTAAAACTTGTCCCGAGATCATTTAACCAACTGCAATCTCTAAGCTGGTTTCTTAGATTTGTTTCTCCAGTAATTACTGTGCAGTCAAATCTGGTGCTTATTTCTCTTGTGATTCTTGTTGCGGCATCTTGTAATGATGCATTGTCAAGCAGTTCATATTAATATAATTTAAGCAAACAAATGTTTATTGTTATATGCATCATTATTTGGAAGAATTAATTAACACCTTTTAAAACATGAGTAGGTCGGAGAGTTAGAGTCTCAAATTGATAACTTTGAAGCTGAGCTTGAAGGGCTTTCTGTCAAAAAGGGGAAAAGCAGACCACCTAGATTGGTATGATTATGAAGTAAACATAGGACGTTCATTTTGTGGGACAGATGGTTTACCTTTCTCTGGCTGCTCACATGTTACGTTTGTTTTCCAGACGCATCTAGAAATGTCAATTACCCGACACAAGGCTCATATAAAGAAATGTGAGTTACTGTTGAGGCTGCTAGACAACGATGAATTAAGTCCTGAGCAAGTTAATGATGTCAAAGATTTCTTGGAAGACTATGTGGAGCGTAATCAGGTTTGTTTTTTAAAATTTGAACTCATTATTATATCTGCATGATAAATTCAAGATATTTTTCATGCTTTCTCCTGAACAGAGTTTTGCGTACTAAAGCATAATACTATGCAAACTTTATGTCTTTCTGCTTATTTTTCCTGTTCCTCTTAACTTTCTTATTTGTACGCAGGAGGACTTTGATGAATTCAATGATGTCGATGATCTATATAGTTCATTACCTTTAGACAAGGTGGAGTCTCTCGAAGATCTTGTCACAATTGGTCCGCCTGGTGTTGCTAAGGTATTTGCTTACCCAATCAAAATTGCTCATGCATTTTTTTTGGATATTAGATTTTCTTATGGTGATAGGTGTCTTGTCAAAATACATTTAGTGCATGTTTATGTTGGCTATTAACATCCTAGACCCCTTTTTAAATGTTGAAATTCATATTTTCTGCCAATATACAAAAATATGAATTTATGCTGTATTTTGGCAGGGTGCACTTGGTCTTAGCTTGAAGACGTCTGTAGCTGGATCGGCTTCGCAAACATCTGTATGTGTTTCTTCTATCAATGACATGAAATTTATTAAGTCAGCATATTTGAAAATTGAAGCCATTTGATGATATATTGTTTCATGAATCGTATGTTACGCTTAGGCTCTTCTCCCCCATTTTTCTTCTTCCGTGGCCTTGATTCTCCTCTGTCTCCGATATTTCATTTTATAAATGGGTTTAGTTTCATTCCACTATTGACGTCGTGGTTAGATAATGCATTGGGCAGTTTCTGATTACTTTTGGGTAAGCATTTTTGCATTTGAATCCAAATAGTTGGGAAATCTGTTGAGTGGTAGTTAAATGAGTTTGCCCTTGTTAGTCACGAATTATAGTTCATTGTGATTCTCTGTTTGTTCTGCATTTATTTTACTGATAATAGTTGCATGAAAGGGACCTTTTTCTTCTGTCATATGCAGAACAGTTTGGTATTATCCAATGTTTCCATCGTAAACATGGTTCAACTTGAAGACGGAAGTTATTGGTTTCTGACACTTCAAATAATTTGTTTTCAGTTATTTTATTGCTTCAGGTTTCTCTTTCAATATTTGTCTAACTGTTCTCTCAAGTATTGGCCTAGTCAAGGAGAAGAAAAGAGAAAAGGTTTTGTGACTAGGATCTCTAACAAATATATGAGATCGTCCTATGTGATTATGCATTTTGCTGCCTGCCATATGTTTGAGCTTCTCTATGTTTTGTTCTAATTTGAAACTTTTTGCAGCTATAAAGATATGATGTCTGGTTTGCTTTCTGCTTGAATTCAGTTGGTTTTGTCTTGATGCTTTGTTCTTGTTCCGTGTTGACATATTGATCTATGGTACCTTACCTCCTTGTTAGAATGACAGTGGAGGACGAGTCATGATTATAGATCCTCTGAGCACGTCTCTCTAAGTTACTTGATTATCTGTATAAGTAGAGAGAGAGAGAGAGAGAGACCTACGTCCTTGTTAGGTTTTGCTTAAGTAGAAAAGGACACTCATTTATTTTTTCTAGCCAAGTATTATATCGAATCATGACTAGAATGATTCTATCCAGGAACAGGCTGATGACGCTGCTTCCCAAGATAGCAATTCTGATACTGTTGTCAGAACGCCACCTCCCAAAAGTAGTGGTATCAGTTCTGCTGTGTCAACACCAGCTGGAAACCATTCTACTCCTGTCTCTTTGAATGTTTCATCTCAGAACTTGGCTGGTGTGACTGCTGCAGCATCGGTCCTCCCCAGTTCAAGTTCTGTTCGGACTGCTCTGGAGAATACTAGTGTTCCTAATTCTACATCTGTAAATCAGTCTACCTCTGTGAAAGAAGATGAGGTTAATGGCTTCCCTGGCCGGAGAGCATCTCCATCGCTTTCTGATGCTGCGCATGCAAGAGGCATAAGTAGAAACAGCCTACCAAATCAAGTGACATCTGGCATCCCTCTTGCTTCCAGCAACATTGTGTCCAGCAATGGGGCTCTTGGTTCAGTCCCTTCAGCCTCTGAAATAACGAAGAGAAACTTATTGGGAGCTGATGACAGGCTTGGAAGTAGCGGGATTGGGCAGCCTCTTCTGTCACCCCTAAGCAATAGAATGATGTTGCCTCAGGCTGTGAAGGCTAATGATGGAACTGGTTCAGTTGACCCTAATAGTGTTAATGAGGCTGCAGCTGTATCTGGGAGAGTTTTTTCCCCTTCTGGTGTTCCTGGTATGCAGTGGAGGCCCGGAAGTCCTTTCCAGAACCAAAATGAGACGGTGATATTTTTATCTTTTTTATTTTTCTGTTCGGTATTCATGTCATTCAGAGATGCAGAATACAATTTGAATTGTTGGCTGATTGCATCTGACAAATTAAGTAAACTATCATGCTTTTTTTTTTTATTACTGGTTTATAAATCTATTTGTTCATTGACATCCATATTGCTTCCAAGTTATTTTGCTATATATATGTATTTACTTTTTCTTTTTCTTCGGATGTTGATTGTTGGGTTAAATTATGTGCAATTACATGCATAGATATACATTGAAATGTCTGTGAAATGAAAAGTAATTGAATTAGATCACTGTAATTGGAACATCTTGCGTAGTTTCTTGTTCTGTATGTTTAAGCTATGTGGTTGAAGACGCAAATTTGATTTCATTTTTAGGGGCAGCTTCGTGGAAGAACTGAAATAGCACCTGATCAGAGAGAAAAGTTTCTGCAGAAGTTTCAGCAAGTGCAGCAACAAGGTCATAGTACCCTTCTTGGTATGCCTTCTCTCGCTGGTGGAAGTCATAAGCAGTTTTCTGCTCAGCAGCAAAATCCTCTCTTGCAGCAGGTACCTTTGTTGCACCTTAAGTTTGGCCACTGTTCTCTTTATTAGTTATTTTGCTTTCAATATAGGAGTAAAGCCCACCCTGCATCATCTTATACTTTTGTGCCGCTCCATACCATGTCTTTTCAAGCTAACTGTTGTATTTTTCGATCTTCATCTCTCTTTAATTGTTTGATCATGGAACCAAGTTTTTCCTTCACTATAAAAACATTATGGACCTGGATTTTATCCCAACTGGCCATATCAAACTTTTGTCCTTGTTTCTGTGGGAAATGGAATATTGTTCTGATTTTATTAATTACTTTTTATCTATAGATTGGATAATTTACCCCTCTATGGTTTGGGTTATTCTAATGCATTAGTAATCTGCACTTAGCTTTAGGTTTTTGGGGTGGTTGGAGATTTAGGTAGAGGCCCCTACTTCCAAGTTCCCCATTTCAAAAAGGGAAAAGAAATGAGCTAAGAATCCTGTTTGCTTGGAGTAAGATATCAATTCATGCACGAAAATTGTGGTTTGCCATATGTGCTACTAAATGTCCACTTTCACTCTTAAAGCTCATCTGTTTCTTCTCATTCTGATCTGCTTTGGAGTCCAGGCATCAGGGCTCAGTGGCATTTCATCCACCTCGTTACAGCAGCCATCCAATTCTATCCTTTCTCCATCTAGCCAACAGCCAATGATATCAAGTGTTTCTCAAGATTCTGGTATGTTCGCCATGATCAATGTTATCTTGACTTCTTGAATTTTCCGCCCACTCTGAAGATGGATCAGTATCTCCTTATTTTTCTGTCATTTCAATATTTTTTCTCTTTTTCTCTTGGGAATGAGAGAGTACTTATTGTAGTATGGTTATCTCCTGGATATTCTTGATCACCCTGCCTAATTCTTACAGCTAAGGTTTTTTTTTCTCTTCCCAATCCTGTTTTGATATCAATATAGAAGGCAATTGTATTAATTTTGCATTGTTTAGTGTCAATATAATTCTGTTTAGTTTTTTTTTTTTTGGGGTCATTTTAGTCTACGTAGTCAAGGAGAATAAAAGCATACTAGTAGAGCAGTAAATGTAATTTGCATAATGTTCTGGCTGGACCTGGCATTACTAATTGTCTAGGATTCTAATTTGCATAATATATTGGATTTTGCAGATGGCAATTCTAAAGCTGAAGAACATCAGCAACAACAGAGTACTCCTGATGATTCAGTGTCTGAATCTACTGCCAGTAATGGGCTTGGCAAGAATCTTCTAAATGAAGAGGATTTAAAATCCACATATGCTGTAGATTCTCCTGTAAGTTGACAAACTCTTCTAGGCTTGTTATTTTATTCAATTATATGCAGTTTGTGAATGTTCTTGCTATTCATTCTTCCTGCAATATATATATATATATATATATTTTTTGCCTTGTTACAGAGCAATGCTAGCAGTGCATCAGATTTGGTATTTAATAACTACTGGTTTTCAAGCTCTAGGTGGACTGTTGATTGGCTAGGTTAGCCTTTGGATTGGGCACACCATCGTACATAGAAATGAGCTAGACTTCAGTTGCAATCCTGATCCATGGCATACCTGCCAGGGTAGCATACTGTAATTTAGAAATATGTGATGACTGTTGAAGTTAAGTAAGGGTCCATGTTGAAACTTGCTAGCATGTGTTCTTTTTTTACGCTGTTTTGTTGGAAGACGCAAGGCATATGACCCACTGAATATTAGTTGTAGTGCGGTTCATGTTGAACTTCGACTTAGTCCTACTTTGCATGCAAGTTAAAAAAATCTATTTTGTTCTTGTCTACACATGATTGAGAGAACTCAGAAGTTTATATTTATATAAATGATCTATTAAATTAAAAAGAATGTTGATTTGAGTTGGCAATATTTCTTTTATGCAGCAGGCAGGAGTGTCTGGTTCTCTTACCGAGCCTGCTCAGGGCTCCAGAGATACTGATTTCTCTCCTGGCCAACCTTTACAACCCAATCAACCTTCTGGTAACCTTGGTGTTATTGGAAGAAGAAGTGTTGCCGATTTTGGAGCCATTGGTGATAGTCTTAGCGGAACAAATGTCAATTCTGGTGGAGGGCGTGACCATGTACTTAATATGCAGATGCTTGAGGCAGCTTACTACAAACTTCCACAACCTAAAGACTCAGAACGTCCAAGGATTTATACTCCTGTATGATCTTTATTTATATTCTTCCACATGTTGTATAGATTTATGATATGGTCACATGATGAATGTTACTTATCTTTTTCTGCAGAAGCACCCAGCAATAACACCTCCAAGTTATCCTCAAGTACAAGCCCCCATTGTCAGTAATCCAGCCTTTTGGGAGAGAGTAGGTCTTGAACCATATGGCACTGACACCCTGTTCTTTGCATTTTATTATCAACAGGTACTTGGAACTTTCTGTGGCATGAGCGCTTTTACTTCACTCAATCCTGTGAGGTTAAAATTATATTTGTTACCTTTTGCAGAACACTTATCAACAATATTTGGCTGCGAAAGAACTAAAGAAGCAGTCTTGGAGATATCACAGAAAATATAACACATGGTTTCAGAGACATGAAGAGCCAAAAGTCGCTACAGATGAATTTGAGCAGGGAACATATGTATACTTCGATTTTCATATCGCAAATGATGACCTGCAACATGGATGGTATGCTTAATCAACTTTTTTTTTTTATCGCTTAGTTTACATTCATGATTATCGCATATATATATGTGTGCACTGATGTTGACCACTATGTCCGACTTTTTAAGTTTAACTAGTGTTTTGATAATTTATTATGAGTCAAATTTCTGATATTAACATATTCTTAGATTTAGGAAAATTTTCAATAATTGAGTATCATGTTGCCTTCGGCATAAAATTAGAAGTTCTTCACGGTGAGATGTAGTAAAGCCTGGCCTGCAAGGCTATGATAACTACCTTCAAAGGACTAATGTTCAAAGAGCCTGAAATTTTCTTTTGGCCGAAAAGAAGGGGGAAAATTGGTTTTATTCTTTCACTGTAAACCTGTTATAGTGACTATGATGTTAGCTTGTCCAGTTCCTGCAGGAGAATATTAGTACAGTATCACGTCAACTTCATATTCTCTATTATTCTTATCGGTTGATCAGTTCATGTCTGGGGGCTATTTTTTTTGGGCGGATTAAAATCTGATATTTGATCTGTTGAATTGTTGGCTTGGTTCATGATATCTTGTGACTATGTTCTGTATCATGATAAGCACTCGGCTCTGTTGTTCTTTACCCATGGGGTTCATTCATTTCATATCATTGATTTTTTCCCATTCTTTGGATACTGAGGCAGTTATTGCCCTTTTTTTGGTTATGCACGACTCACTAGTCCGGAAACATATCTGGGCCGTGAAAGAATCTGACCGTTTGGATTGAGATTTTGCTTCTCTTGTCCAGTCCATGAATGTAAACTGTGCCACTGTTCTCACAACTTATCTGCACTTTGTCGTTGTTCAGGTGTCAAAGAATCAAGACCGAGTTCACTTTTGAGTATAATTATCTTGAAGACGAGCTTAGTGTATAGAAGATTTGTAGACGATGGATGCCTTTGGTGTCTTGTTTTCGCTGTCAAGTATTGTTTATCAGATGAACCAGTATCGCCTGATTCAAAATAAACAATATATGAAGGGAAAAAAAAGTTGATCGTTGTACATGTCTCCGAACATTTTTCTTACATTAATCAACGACATCCAGATCCGGGTGTCAGTAAGTTATCAAGAATGGGATGAGGTGGCGCCAAAACCAAGGAATAAGTGAACTAATTAAATGAGAGGTATCTGCTATCAGAAAGTACATGCTGGGACAAGATATCGTGTATTGTAGGGTCTCAGTTATTGATGGGTTTGCGAAGTGCTTTTAAAAGACATCAGGTCAGCTTTTTCGGGTCAGAGCAACACAGTCTTGATACATTTGGAACAGAAAAAGGCATTGGAAATGGATCGTTCACCTATTCCATTTTTTTTTTTTATAAAGAAAGTGTATTTTTTTATGAAAATACTTTTTTCCGTACTAAATGTTACCCAAGTCATCTGATCTTCCTTGTCGGTCGTGATTGTGAGAAATCCCGTCGCCCGGATGTAGTGGCTGTGCTCTGGGGAGACTAAACTTAGGTTATGTCTGTAACTGCATAAGCATTCTGTTTAGCGAATTTTTTTTTATCGATTGCGTGTTAGATTATGATGCTTTTCCCTCTCAAAACGTATGTGAAGATTCATTCATTGTCGCACTCCCTTTAACCTCGTTGATTCTCCTGCTTTCGTGTTCTGGCGCATGCCTCCTTGATTTCAAACCAAGTGATGTTGATAGCGAATGATTAAAGCTTAACATGTGTTCGGTATTTTTCACCGGCGACGGTTGGTGTCGTTGGCAGTGTTCTTTTGATACACGAAAAGTTGGACCCCTCTTCATTGAAAATTCGCGGGTCCCCATTGTTGTTTTCATATGAAGCTTAATAACCAAGGAGGGCCAAATGATGTGGTGGATGTGTACAAACGGATTGCAAATTTCACGCTGTGGCTTATTTATTTTTTTGGTCCAATTATTTTATGAGGCTCAGCCGTGTGGTGTGGGTCCGCTGCTATAGCGGCCACCGAATTCCCCAATAATATGATTCTTGTTTGGAGATTGATCAGCTACTTTTCTTGGTTGAAATTGAAATGCAGGGCTAGGTGCTACAGAAAATCTTATCTTCATGTTTTGAGGCCTTCTCATTACCTCTTTGAAAGCAGAGGCTCAAATAAATTACCAGTCTTTCATCTCAATGATTGCCTTTCTCAGTGCTTGATCGATGCATCAGTGAAAGTTAAATTCACCACTCTCTTCAAAGTCAGAGGTTGATTGCCCACCCAAATACATATTATCATCCTACCCTCTGTAGTTGAAATAATAAAAGTAAATAAATAATTACAACACGTTGTCGTTGGGAAGATTGTCCACGAGTGAAAACTGCAAAGGGTTTATAATAAAAGGGAAAAAAATCAAATCAAATATATATTTTTTAAAGTTTAGTTGAAAGGCTCATTCCGATCAATTTCAACATATAAAAATTAGAAAAGTGAAATCATTTTTTTAAATGATCATATTCTTGTGGACAAGGCAAGCCGATAGTCATTTATTAAAACCTTGTGGAAGGATGCATGACTTGGATTCGATCCCACATGCCCTTCTTATATAAAAATGTAGTTCTCAGCTTTTATTATCTTCAAAGCATCTCGGCTACTCAGTTCCTAGTATCCATATTAATTTTCTTTCTTACAAACAGGCTGTTAATTACAAAAACATTATAAAGGGGACTGGACAAAACCCTCCATTTATTCTTCTTCTTAGAGCCAAAAACACCAGGAAACAAATTCCAGCGATCAAGATCTCTCATACTTTTTTTCAATTTCAACCGGCAAATCAGATGAAGCTCATATTTTATGCTCTGAACGTGTTGTGGATTGCCGATTCAGAGCTGATAAAATGTGCATGGAGCAACTAAACTTATGCTTTTCAGTAAAAAAAAAAAAAAAGAGTCCATTAAAAAATGAAGGAACATTTATAAAAACATAATAAAAAATCAATACGTTCTAAAACAATGGAAAGAAAACGTTTTTGTTTTTTGGTAGCTGAGAGTATTGCGGTTCCCTCTTAAATTTAGACACAGCTTTGTTAGGAAGAACACAAGTGAAGTTATTGGAAAGTGAGAAGTGGGCATTGGACAGACAAGCACATGCTTCTCTGCCTTGTGGTTGCAAATCCACCGCCGTCCATGTTGGTACCCCCAACTCCATATTTACATGTCGCTCAGGATACAAAATGTTATACTACCTCTTGTACTTAATATAAGATCTTATTTTATTTTTATTTTAATATTAAATATAAGATCTCAATTCATTTTGTCTCCTATATTTATGTATTTTTTCTAAGGTAGTCTTTTTAGTAATGGTAGTTCTAGCCAATATACTTGATTAGCAAAGATATTTTAGGAAAGACAACATCTATTTATAACAAATAACTAATTAACTTTTTTTTTAATCTCTTCAAATTAGTCAACTAGCTCTTATAATTAGGACCGGAAGTAGTATAACATAAAAATCTCAAAAAAACTAAAAATAAAAATATATTATCTTTTATGTCGTTTGGTATGTTAAAAAACTAAATCAATTTAGATACAAAGGCAGCATCTTTTGATAATGCCCACCAAGTGTTTATTATCATAGCATCGCGCGAGTCCAGCAGATGGGGTCACCGGCCAGTGACCCCCAAAAGAGTTGCAGGCTTAATTTAAACGAAACATCTCTCAGAAACAAGTCAAATGATGCCCCCTTTTGCATTGATTAACGTTCGCCTTCGGTCAGATAGATCCAAACGCGCCACGTTACCATCCACTTCAATATGATAATAATTAAATTAATTAATTAATTAATTAACCAGTACTCCATAATACAGTAATCACCAAGATCATCTTTCTTTTTCTTTTTCTTTTTTTCTTTTTTGCCCTGAATCACCCAAGATCATCGTTCACTTCGCAACCCAGTAAATGACAAACTGGCCGGAGTCCTTTTTCTCGAACTAATCAAAACAGAATCGACCTAAAGCTACTTTCCCACTCAGAAATCCGCGGCCCCTGCACCAACTTCCATGCTTAGTTCTCTCTCTCTCTGTTTTTTTTTTTCAGGTTCATTCCCTTTTTAAAAAAATAAAAATTTTGACCTCCCGTACTGCTTCTTCACAAGCTCCTCAAACGCAAAACCATGTTTAATTGTAGCCGTTGCGCTTACCTTGAGTGATCCTCGATTCGATTTGGGTCCCTCCATCCCATTGATTCAATTCAAAATAAAAATAACACTGGGCCTCCATTCGTCATTTGCTCATGGGGGTATTTGTCCTTGCCCCCTGAAGAATTTTCACAATCTCTATCTTCATTCTTCATCTTCCCCTTCGCAAGTTTCTTGATTCTTCTGATTTTCATTTCTCTCCCTCCTTCTGCCTTCACTCACTCACTCTCTCTCTCTCCTCCCCCCCCCCCCCCCCCGTCTCCTCTTCCCATAAAGAAGAACAAGCTCTTGCTTGCCCGACTGTTTCTTTTTTATCCAAGTCACTCTGCCCCTCTGTTTCTCGTCCCCGGTTTCTGTTGGGTCATGTATCTTTCTATCAGTGATTGGTTAAAGAACTGAACTTCTATATTGATTCTTAATCATCTCTGTGATCATTTTTTCTCACTCGTCGCTTGTTTATAGAAGCCAATACTAGAATCGCTTATTTTTCTCTTGTTTTTTTTTCCTGGTCATCTCGTCCTGGAAAAATTGTTGGCATCTATCTGGCAAGAACATTCTGGAGAATGGGGAAATTTTGGATATTGAGGTGGATTGTGGTGGTGGGGATCATGAGTTGGTATGTTGAAGGGCTTGGGGTGAATTGGGGAACTCAGGCAACGCATAAATTGCCGCCAGACACGGTGATTCAGATGCTGAAGGACAATGGAATTCGGAAAGTGAAATTGTTCGATGCAGATGAGTCCACCATGAGTGCTCTGGCTGGGACTAACATTGAAGTCATGGTCGCCATTCCCAACAATCAGCTTGCTGCCATGAATAACTATGATCGGGCCAAACAGTGGGTTCGTAAGAATGTTACACGTTACAACTTCAAAGGAGGCGTCCACATCAAGTGAGTTAATTCATTTTACTGCTTTCTATTTAAGTAAACAATATCGATACCGAAATCTTATTTCTATTTCTGATCGCATTTATAGATGTGGGGTATTTCAACTCATGCAATTTTGCAGTGGTTATGACTTATCGAAAATCGGGTCTAAAACCAGCTATAATTTTTCTTTTTCGCGTCTTGATTCTGGGTTCTGCATCCGGTCGTTGTTCAATCTTTCAAATTTGGAGGGCATTGGATACCAAATCCTTGACCTAATCTGGAAGAATCTTGTCCGACTACCTGCTATTTTAGCCTGTACTTTTCCTAATGGAATTAGAATTTAGAAGTCTGTGTCGTCAAATGCCATTGGCCTGAGAATTTTATCAGGAGAAGACGGCAATCCCACTCTGAAGAAGGTTAAAAAAAAAAAAAAGGACTTATTGGCCGACAAGTTGAAGGGCAAAGAAAAGTGTGGAGGAATTCTTACACAAAGTAAACCCATACTGTATCCAATTTTTTTTAAAAAAAATAAAAACTCTATACGTCATTAATAAGAAAAACAAAACTAGAGCAAGATTACGTCAGGCCATTCCTGATAGCATAATTCCTTTCATCATCCACCATGACCATGCTGCATCTTTACTTTACTCCACAAACAAGTCTCTATTATATGCTAGGCGTACCCCAGAATTGAACAAACTAGTATTCTGTTTGTTCGTGGTCGTAGTGACTTCTTGTAGTAACTTTTTATGTGCCTGAACAGAAACATCTTTGGAATGAGAATCGTCGGGTTGCACCATTGGATGAGCTCTTAACGCATGATGTAATTAAAAGAAATCTTCTTAAATCATATCTTTGCCTACAATCTGCAAAAGGCATGAATTTTAACCTCCAGAAACACAACTAATACTTTTTTTTTATCGGGCCAATCGTTTCAGTTCTATTTTGGTATGAAGTATTTGATTTATTATTTTGGATTTGATTATGATAATGTTGCGCTGAAAGCTTCATTTTTCTAAATATAGATGTGAAATTTCTGACAGGTATGTAGCAGTAGGAAATGAGCCATTCTTGAAATCCTACAACAATTCATTCTTGAACATCACCTTGCCAGCCCTACAGAACATTCAAAATGCCCTAAACGAGGCTAACCTTGGAGACATCGTAAAGGCCACCGTGCCCTTAAATGCCGATGTTTACGAGTCTCCAGTAAACAACCCAGTTCCATCTGCTGGAAGATTCAGGGCAGACATAAATGGTCTGATGACACAAATGGTCCAGTTCCTCAATAAGAATGGAGCACCATTCACAGTTAACATCTACCCCTTCTTAAGCCTTTATGGGAATGATAACTTCCCTTTCAACTATGCCTTCTTTGATGGGGTAACCAATCCCATAAATGACAATGGGATTCTATACACAAACGTTTTTGATGCTAACTTTGACACATTGGTTTCTGCTCTAACTGCGGTAGGGCTAGGGAATATGCCCGTTTTGGTAGGAGAGGTAGGGTGGCCTACAGATGGAGACAAGAATGCTAATGCAGGTAATGCCTTAAGATTCTACAATGGCCTTCTGCCTAGGCTTGCTGCCAATAGGGGTACGCCACGTCGTCCTGGATATATAGAAGTCTATCTGTTTGGACTAATTGATGAAGATGCCAAGAGTGTTGCTCCAGGAAACTTTGAGCGTCACTGGGGGATTTTCAGGTATGATGGGCAACCCAAGTTTCCTATGGATCTATCTGGTCAGGGTCAAAACAAATTTCCTATAGGTGCTCAGAATGTGAAGTATCTTCCTCAGCAATGGTGCATGTTTAATCCTGACGCTAAAGATCTTAGCAAACTTGCAGACAATATAAATTATGCCTGTACCTATGGAGACTGCACTTCGCTTGGGTATGGTTCTTCTTGCAACAATTTAGATGCTAATGGGAATGCCTCATACGCATTTAACATGTATTATCAAGTGCAGAATCAGGATGACATGGCCTGCAATTTTCAAGGGCTGGCCAAACTTACTAACCAGAATCTTTCACAGGGCAGCTGCAATTTTATTATTCAGATTGCTCCTTCATCGTCCTCTTCTTTGAGGTCCTCTCTAGTGGCTTGCGTTTTCATCACATTATCAGTGATTCTATTTTTGTAGACTTACATTTTTTTTGTATATACATCAAAGATGGTATTTATTTGAATATTTATCAGTTATTGTGCTGAGATAGTCTGAATGATTCTTGTCTGGCGGATTCACTTAATAAGAGGTTTCCAAATTTAAAATCTTTCGGTCGATGAACTCCTATCCTGTGAGAATTGATGCTTTCCAACTTGTTTATTTACGGCCAACCCTTTTGATTTTTTCTCGCCCAAATTTCTCAAGTCACTTCAGATCTGATCCTCTGAATTTGGCCTTGTGAATGATGTGGTTGACCTATGATGACATTTCTTGTAGTAATTTCTCATGTGAATGAAGAGGAATGTATTGGAGCTAAGAATCATGGGATGGGACTATTGGATGAACTCTTAAAGCATGATGAAACTTCAAAAAAAAATGTTTTTTAAGTCATATTTTGGCTGACATATATAGAAAGCGTGAATTTTGATTCTTCTAGAAAAATTTTCTTATCAGTCTTAACTACATTCTGATTTGTATCTTGACCCGGCGTATTTGGTATGCTCTATTGGGCTTGATGATGAGTTAAGCTAATATCCAACATGATGACGAAGCCCTACATAATAGTTACGGTGATATCTCTGTCATCTGAGACTGAGGAAAGTTCAAGCAAGCCCAAAATTCTCTTCATTTCAATTATTCGCTCATTCTTTCCCATGAAAGCTCACCGCTCGCATTGGTTAAGAAAACGAGGTGTACACTAAAGCCCATTCCATGAAATTTTGGCCCAACCCCCCCCCCAAAAAAAAGTTGTGTGTGTTTTTACATGCATATTTTCAATTTCGTGAAACAAAATATCGTAAACGTGTAATTGTTGACAAGTAATGACTGACGTTAAAGATGCCGAAATATTTGAAATAAATTTCAAGTGTACACATAATACATACAGGGTGGCTGCCTTTATTCTGGGAATCAAGAATCTGTGCCCTTCTTCATGTGATTGCCTGGAAAATTGGTGGGAGGGAGGGAACTTCAAATTTGAGCATCTCAGATTTTCAAATTGAAATTGAAAGGTTGCTTTCTCCTCTGAATAATGCAGCCAACTCAACCCCAGCACTTGGATTTGGATGGGTGTGATTTGATTTCTGTCCCACGCCTTCATAAATATATGATCATAATTGTTCCTCTTTTCTTCTTTTAATTACAGTTGGAGTATTATATAATTCAATTGTGCCCCAAAAGTTGCAACTTTCTTGGCACCACAGAGACAGCCTAATAATCAGTGATTCTCCATCTTTTGACTAACCATGCTCCTACATTTTCAAATTCTCAATTTTCACATTAGTGGTGGATTTTCATTTCTAGTCAGATATCATTTTAAATTCTAATTGCGCGTAACGCAGTCTCCAACTCATTTGTCCTTTTGTTATTATTTTTTTGATTTCATAAATCCCCTTTTGCCCAATCACGTGCCCCCTTCATGACGTCCTCCCCATTATTTAATCCCCTCTAATTATGCTTCATTAGCTTGGACAAAACTTCATATTCCTAAAATCATTGCATCTATTGTTTCGTTCTAATCAGATTCTTTTTTTTTTTTTTTCAAAAACAACATTCGGAGTTAAATGCTAATGTGAAAAACAATATAAATAACAAAAATCTTATATAAACCGCGGGCATAATGATTCTAAGACATTTGACTTTGGATAGCATCAAATGAGATCCCCTGTTTTTAGAGTTTTTAATGAATTTAAGTCGAGCTGAAACAGGTTTCTTCGTTTTGAGCCCCCAGGCAAAATAAACAAAAAATACTGATAAAAAGTGAGAGTAAAAAAAGGGATACGAATCGATGCTGCATACTTGCAGCGATCTGTAGCACAGTGTGTTCAGGGCCGAAATAATCGTCGCCAGGCTTCTCGATATTTCATCGCCACTAATTGTTGCCTCTCCTTTATTTTACACTTTCACTTTCCACACATCCTCTCTATGCCATGATCATTAGCCAACACTATGCAAATACAACCACCGAAAATAAAAGTTGCAATTTCGCTGCCCAGAGGGATTTTCATTTTTTTTTTTAAAAAAAAAAGAAATCGGGAACATGTAAAGTTGGAAAATGCATGACGCATCCCCTGTTAGATCAGAACTCAGAACAGAGGACTCAGGAGGAGGCATGCTGTCAAAGAAAACAGAAAGCCATTGTCCCAGAAAAGCGAGAGTTTCGAGTAAATAGTATAGTACTCTGGGTTAAAAATAAAAAATAAAATAAACAAATAAAAAAGAAAAAGAAAAGAAAAGAAAAGAAAAAGGGCCGTACAAGGCAAGGAGGGACAGAAACAAACAAGGACTAGAGTCTCTCTGTAATTAAGGACTTTTAAGAAAACAAGGACGAGGGTCTCTTTTGAATTATTTCACCTGCCTTTTTAAGTTTTTCTCTTTTATTTTTGCATCTTGAGAATTTGAAAGTCACGTGCACTTGCATATCGAAATGCATTATCTTATCTTCTCTGCGGTAGTGCATGCCAACTGCCAAATTCAAATAACGCCCCACACTCCCACATGCTCTGCTTATAATGACAGCATTCATAGCATACGATACCCAGCAAAATCAAAATCCACGGCCCTATATTTTGAAGAGGAAAATGGAAAACTATAAGAAAATCGCAAGGCTATCAGACATCATAAATATTCTTCAATGTCAGGTAAGCCCCGCTGGTTCTACCCTCCTACTTTAGTTTAGGCGCAGACTTAAATGCCCAGAATCGGAAAATCACTCAGCAAGTAATGAGTAATGGCGTACGAGAGAGAGTTTGAACTTTGAACCAAAGTTGGACCTATCCCAGCTCATGATAAGACATCCTTGTACTGAGAATAAGAATAAATACTATTTGAGAGTGCATTGCACATAGCTGTGAGGAGAAAGATGTAATGAAAATCTGAAAATGGATGCTACTAATCAATATGTATAGAAGTCTGTAATCCTAGGTCTAACCCAACAGCTGAACAACCACCCCATTCCCCCAGTAACCTCTCTGTTTCTAGAATATATATTGTGCCCTATACTTGCTGAGTTTGATTTACATGGAGTAATCACTGGTGCTCCCTGGGAACGGAGGAAGAAGAAGAAACAAGGGACATCCTCATCTCCATGACCTTCTTGTGGGAATTGGAGTGCAAGTAGCTCACAAAAGTTGGACTCTTGGCTGGTCTATACTCTGGCAACAACCTACCAGACTTGTACCTCACCCCACATGCATTGCATAGTGTTTTCGGACCCAATGGTCCTGCTCTCCATTGTGGGGTCCTCTGTGCCAAGCAGTGACTGCACCTCCTTGGCATTGGATTTTGCCCATTGCTGACCTCACTCTCCGACGACTCCTTCCTCACCATCATCGTCTTCTCCGCCTCTACTTCTTCTTCTTCCTCCTCCTCTTTGCTTTCTTCTGCCTTTTCTTTCTTGTCGGGGACGATGAGTTCACTGTCTGCTAACCAGTACGTCTGTTTGAGGAGAGGAGGGTCTGAGCTTATGGCTTCGTTTTGTGGGTTTAAATGGTGTGACCAGACGCTTAAAGGGTCTTTGGCTCTCGGGGCTGAAAGCCTCTTCCTTTTGCTTCTGGCCTTTCCGGGCACCGCAAAATTTTGTAGAGAAGACTCATTCTGGTGGGGTCTCTGCAATGGTTTTGAAGGTTTGGAGGTTGTGGCTGTAGCTTGATGAACATCAGGAGGTACCAAGAGGCAGCTTGCTTGACTGGAAAAGCAGTCTTCCACAAACACTGACAGCCACTCCAATCCGACATCCACCTCCTGCATTCATATATATACATATTCATTCAGCATAACAGAAAAATGCTTACTTTAGTAAGAACCATGACGCAGAAAAGCAGTACATGTGTAGATATAAGCGAACATTTAGTAATAAACTAGCAAACAGCAGAAACAGAGCACAAGTGATACAGTTTAAGCCTGTCACAAACTTAGTATGACTTAACTACCAATAAAAATAACCCCTTTATTGCTGGTTCAAAACTATCACCGAACCAAAAAGGGAAAGCCCGGCGAAAAAACCCGGATGACAAAACTCAAAAAGAACCATTAGGCCATGGAATTTTACGGAGAACAGAGGCAGAGGCAGAAAGAAAGAAAGAAGCCAACATAAAACAGGGGAGATATCGACTGACCGTGTTCTGAGCAGAGAAGAGGTCATCGAGGCTGGTTGATAAGGAAGAAAGCTTTGAGCAAGAAGGGGAGAGAACCTGTTCTTGCTTGCACTCACCGGAAACTGATACATTCCGGCACACATCCATGGCCGCCTTGACAGCAGAAACGATAGGAAGAGAAAGAAAGCCAAAATTGGTGTCACAAGTCACAAGCCCGTGTCTCAGTGCTCCCTTTATGTCCCTCGTTTTTTTTTCTTGTCGGCAGATAAAAAGCGAAATAAAACAAATCAAAATTTACCGAGTCATTTAGTAAACAGACATATCTATTTCGTGTAAACACAAACAATCACCCCATTAATATATGCCCTCCCCATTTTTCCTATACCCTGTTCACCCCTTGTTTACTTCTTCCCATGGCATATATGTACACAGAACTGACTACCACTTTTGTCCCTAACGAAAAAGGAGAAGGTGCGAGTTATTAATTAATAGGACTCTTGCCCTTTGTATTGGGGATGAATGGGTAGTTGAAGAAAAGCACAGGCAGTAATTATTAATTACAAACGCCCTTTGGCCCAGCCTGCTGCTATCCAAGGACTGGTACACTATTAATCTTTTCTTTTTAATTATTTCCTTCTTTTGCAGAAGGAAAAGTTAAGGGGGGAAAAGAAAGAAAAAGAAAATCTCAAAAGATGCATTGGAAGAGTCTCAGACAGCAGAACTGCTGGTAGCAGAGGGAATTCAGTTTAGATTCTTCGTAACAAACGTAAGAAGCACTCGATGGTAAAATTGTGGTCCAAAAAGTTTAAGTGTTATACGGTAAGAGGGACAAGTTAATCACTAGTGTTGGTGCTCTATGCTTAGTTGCTTTCGCCGTTTGGAAATGAACTCTCATACTTTATCAGAAAATAGAGAGCCCTCCTTTTAAAGGCCCTCTTCCCGTTTTGATTCACATTAGCATAATTACTGGCCTACTCTCTTTTATGATTTCTTACCCGTTCCAGCTAGCTGCATCATATTGAGGTTATTGAATATTCCATCCTGAAATAGTTTTTGGGAAGCTCAATAAGCACTTTTCAAGAGTATTTTTTTACAAATCGAGACAAACTCCTTCACATGTTTACTTTATATACCGTAAAAATACTTTTAAAATCATGATTTTGATCTTACCCAAACACCCCTTAAAGTGAACTTATAATCCTATCTGATTTTATCGTAGGACATGGTATTATATATGATCCACTGACTTTACATTTTTATTTGTTTTTCATTATTTTCTTTTGAAAATTTGGAACAATAATTGCGTTTGAAAGAAATTTAAGAAGGGTCGTTGAGAAAAAAGGATAACAGTTGTGGTTAATGTTACTCATGTGAAAAGATTCAGAGCTGCTTATTCGAAGTATATATTGATTTTGACAAACTTCATGTATGTGTGTATCTTTTTTTCAAGAGAACTTTCAGTAATTCACTAATTCCCATGAAAAAGTAATTTTAAGCATTTAGTAATAAGTTTTTTTTTTAAGTTGATTTTTTTTAAAAAAATAAATCTTAATTTTTAAATAGGTGTGCTTACATCTTACTATGGAGGCATTTACGAAGGTATGTGAATAATTTTGTTTTAAAATCACATTTTGAGCTTCTAAAATTGATTATCCTCAGTCCTAACTCCTATTCAAGGAGGCTCAATGGAGTAAATAATTAAATCAAACTAGCGTCCTCCCGTACATTAAAAAAGTAAAAATCTTTCCAAGAGTTCACGCAGTGTCATGAGAACATTGAATCCACAATATTAAAATGCTTCGGGTTTGAATATACAATGGTGGAAATATAAGAGTAGTTTAGCCTATTTATTTTGTTTTTTTTTTTTTTAAATTCTTGGTCCCCTCTCTAGATTATAATATAACCGCCGAAAGTACCAATGAATTTCGAAGTGGGAAGCCGCGTTGCAAGGTTTGAAAAATCCAGTAGACTTCTACAAAGGAGCGTCATCAAATCACATGGGTAACTTCAAATTGTTGATCTGGCAGTGGCAATCAAAGTTCACTGAAGAATCAGGTAGGAATGTTGAATGGGTGAGGCGGTGAGTTCCAAAGCCGCTGTGCGTGATAAGGATCTGTGATGGGTTGACGGGTAGAGAATTAAAACAGAGGGTAAAGGGACCAGGGATATGTATGTGCGTGATGAAGCTAAGGTGGGTCAGATTGTTAGACGAGTAATTAATTGAAAAGGAATGATAATGAAAGAAGCAGTTTCAAAGGACAGAACCACATCGCTAACGCCTCATATCCAAATGCCTCTTCCACTTCTGCAGAACTCTGTCCTCTCTTCCATGGCATTCTACTTCCGCTGGTCCAATTTCACCCACAACCTCCCCATGTTATGAGGTCCAAATCAAAGGGTCTTGTCTCCTATCAAGTACTTATCAACCAGAATAATAACACTCGTAAGGATTTTAGCCTATGCTCCTCAAAATAAATAGAAAGAACCTGAGTTTCGGTGCCGATAAGCGACCGCGCAGAGACTTGTTATATTTTCCTCATGTTTAGTCATTGTTATGCTGTAAAGAAATGAGCAATCATGCTTTGACTTTAGTTTTGTTTTCCCGTTCTCCCTTATTATGCTGGAGCTTTACATATCCAGTCCTGAAGGGAAAGGGGCACAAGTGAATTATGAAGGGAGCTCTGTTTCCCAGCTTGAGTGGGAGTAGGACCTGGACGAGGGCTCATAATAACTGTACGGTTGAAGAGAGGCGTCAAAGAGGAGACATTGTAAAGTTACTTTGTGTAGGCCACTGCGAGCAATAATTTCAAAAGATGAGGCGTGACCAGTGCAATGAGAGCATATAGATAAACTACAGTGGGGAAAAAGGGAATCTCCCATCTCCCATTGGTACATATATTGGAATTAGAATGGACTCATCTGGCCACTTACCATCTCCTTCAGCCCTTCTTTCTCTTCCCCTCATCCAACTGAACGATGTATCCAACTCAATGGCTAACGGATCAAGAGTTCAGAGTTCAGCTTAGGCATGAATGCATGCGAACATCTTGTCAATTATGGACATATCTCATACTTTAAGCGTATGAGATTTAGTTCTTTAAAGAGTAATATACTTAAAAAACATTCTACGCATGAGTTGATGGGTTTTTGAGTGTGATTCAATAAAAAATAGGATCAATTTTTCTTTTTTCTTTTTTTGGTGATAATAGGATCAATTTTTCTCAAGGAATAAAATATAATATCAGTGGGTTTTCATGATAAAGATCAATCATTACATGGAATCAGCCGAGTATCATGACCTGAGGGTCGTGCCCAAAATAAGTATCAGCAGCAGAATTACGCAAAGAAAAGCGCACCAAAGTAACAATGCCTGGAGGCCCCAGGTGTAGAAAAAAGATAAGCAGCATATATGTATGAACACTAGCAACCAGAAAAACATTGCATAAATCATGACGCAGATATGCTTAACTGCTGTATGTAACAGCAGGTAGCAGCCCAAACTGTTCTCAAATTAGATGCGGGCCATCTAATGATCTTGAGTGGATGCAGCAGTGATGAAGCGCAAGGTGAAGCAGAGGAAGGTAAATAACCCAAGGGTCAAGCAACACGATAGGCTAGGCGAGATAATAAATCCCACTTGAAGTGGATAGACGTCAATTGTATCAGTTTCATGCATCAGTTTAGAAGATTACAACAGTGGGCAGGATATTACTATCCTTGCATTTTACACAACACAAAAAATGTGAGAGCACTAATTACAATGAACATTTTAAGTTAGCCTAAATGATCATTTTTTTCCTGAGGGAGCACGATAAATTTGGTATGTATGACATGCTGGGGGCAAGTGACTGGTTCCTACGACGACCTTGATAGATATTGAAGCCATTCTTCGGGTGTTCCCCTTCTTACCGTCAACATTCTCAGTGCTGCACTGGTTAGGGGTATGGCATGGATGTCATAGTCCTTTGGTGCCTGAGCAACAAGAGTAACTTCTTAATGGTGTTGAGGTAAAATATTGGATCCCTCAGTTTTTTAGTAGGCAATCCCTACAATATCTTGAGGTATACACTGTGCTTCAATTAAAATTGCTCGTGCAATTAGAAGATTTGTGTTCTAGCACTGGCAAACTTTTAGGTAGCGAACATGTTCTCCATGCATGTGTAGATCGCAGCATGATCCGGTTAGGAATTGTCACAATGCAGACAGTCATGGTTATCATTCTTCAAAGTCAAATTTACAATAATGTTCTACTGTCGAACATCAATCTTAATATAAAGAATGAAACTATCTTCACCCGGAAAAAAAAAATTCACGTAATACATGACTTCAAACAATACCTTGGGATTCTTGATCAGCTTCATTTTTGCTTCCTCTAAAGTTTTTTGACCTTTCCTTGAGTTACATTTGGCACAGGCAGTAACCTGTCAAGTGAAAGGTTGGTGATACATGGTGAAGAGGCAACGCATAGAAGATGGGCTTTAGGACTAACGGTTTAAGACTCCTCCCTTCCGTCTTACATTCAACTAAGATTTTAACAACAAAATGTAAAAACAAATAAAAATACTCTTCATTTGTGACACAGTTTTCACTTGTCTCCTCTTGATAACATGCTTTAGGACTAACGGTTTAAGACTCCTCCCTTCCGTCTTACATTCAACTTAGATTTTAACAAGAAAATGAAAAAACAAATAGAAATACTCTTCATTTGCAACACAGTTTTCACTTGTTCCCTCTTGATAACATGCTTTGATGAGTAATGAAAAGTTCGCCGGAATTTAAATTTATCATAGAAGTTTAGTACTATACCTACTTAAAGTAATTTCCAATTTTGTGCTTCTTTTAAAGTTCAGGTTCTTTGGCCCAAAAGGGGGGGGAGGGTTCCGGTTCAGTTCCTCTGGAAGAAAGAGATTCATTTAGTCATGTCCTATAAGCCTTCTTTCTGTACTTGCATTGAACAGTCTTCTTTAGTCTTTTATGTCCATCTGACGTCAAGTCCAAGTACCACAAATATGGTATTTCAGAAGCATTTTTTCTCTTTTGCCAATAAATGCACAAGATTTTTCCTAAAATACTGGACGAACAAAGGAACCCCAAAAAATCGAAGGTGAACATATGAAGGTTAGACAAACTATGGGCGGACAACCCTTAAATTACTCGTCTTGGAGGTTGTGGTCTAATTTTTGCGCACTCACACACACATATTTTGCAGCTTCTGTGACAAACAAATACACGGCGCAGTTAATGCCCCAGACGTAACTCAACTCTGCAGTTCCAGGATGAGATCCTTTCCTTTTTCAGAAAAGAGACAAGTAACACAACACTTCTATGCAGGCATACAGATGTAGAACATGTATGCATCCATATTAAGCTGATAGACTTACTAGATTTTCCCATTTCCATTCTCCACCCAGTGAAGCAGGCACAACATGGTCAATGGTCAAATTCTCACGTGAAGAGCAATACCTGTTGAGCAAGGGAATCTCATATCAGCATAATACGAGGCTTTATACAAGGATAAACCTAATCTTTTGAAAAGCAATATCAAGAGAGAAACCCTTTTTACGGCCTAAACATTGCCCCAGAACCATGAAATTGTTGAGAAGGGTCCAATGACTTGCTACTTCCATGGTAAACAATCTTCAATCGACAAAGTAATGGACTGTATAAGTTTTGGGCATGACAAATTTTAAGGAGGATAAAAATATGGAAGGTCTCCTGAATTAAGATTTTTTTTTTTTTTTTGGTTTTTTGGGTAGTGCACCTGAAGCAATTGTAAGTCAAAGGATGGGATCGCATTCATGATGCCTCCTTTTATTTAGTGAAATGCTAAGAGAGCAATATTCATGCTATAAACCCAGTCCATTACTTTTTAAAGGATTGACACAATGGTAGCTACGTAGTTTTAACTTCTAAACAGGATGGGGGAATGGAGAACCCAAATACATAAATGAAGTTCACTTTGTTCCTTTTTGGATTTTGTGTTAAATGGTTGAACTAAATGCGTTTAGGTCTATTAGAGATCAAATTTAAAGCAGCATACTTACTGACAAGTGTAGCAGTCCCTATATAGTATATTCTTCCTATTAAGATTGCTCTTGACAACTCTTCTTTTGACAACCTGAAGTAGATTAGGAACCTGTTCCAGAACAAGCATAATATCAGGTATAACCCTGTTTGTAGAAGCAAAATAGCAAGAAAATGTTTCAACCCAATTGTGAAGAAATCGGTAACTATAAATTGGTGATGAAGGGCCAATGCTACTACTAGAGTCATGACTACAAAGGGTCAGAAAACTAAAAAAACAACAGCCATTACCGAGGGCATACCCTTAAAACAGCTGGTATATAGAAAGATCCGCATGGCGAGTTCACAGTCTGATCGTAATACTCAAGTACATCAGCCTGGATAGAGCAACATTTGAAATTTGAAACAGAATAAGAATATATTCAGTATCAGTTTAAACAGAAAGGGATAAACAAAGACAAAAAGGTTTTTTGAGAGCACGTGTCTGCAGTTGCATATATGAGGAATGAACATTATCACCTGGGAAATGAAGCAGAAGTTGTATATCCATTTAATAAAATCCAATCAAAGCGAAGCTATGTGGAGAATTCAGAAACATACTTTGCTTCTAAATGGAAATCATATGCAATAGGATGAAGAAAATACAACATTCCCTACCAGCCAATATAGTTAAACAGCCAGTGCACATGATAATATGCTGTAGCATAATCCTTAAGGGATAACCTAGGTTTCCTTGATTTTACGTAATTTCATGTCTGTTTTGAAGCAATAGACAGCATAAATAACATAATAAAATGTTTTACAATAATTAACTCAAAAGAAAGGGTTGTGGCGTTGTGCTGAAAGATCTGACCTTCGCCATAAACTCCAAACATATAGCACGTTTCCAGCCTACAACGTTAACTGGCCTGAAGCATGATGACAGCAATCAGATCTGTGAGCAAACAACTGATATACAAGAGAAAATCACCTTACAAACTTCACATCATCCAAACTAGATGGTGGGCCCCATGACTTGTACAAAGTCTAAAGAGAGTTACACTATTACATATACTAATTCAGAGAATAATAAGGATATATGACATCTTGCATCCCAAATGAATACATTAAAACCATTAGGAAGACATAACCTCACAATAATTTTAAAACCGATTACCGAACTTATTAGCAGTTTTGGTTCTTTTATATATTTTATCGGGTCAAGTAATCAAAATGAGAAATAACACAAACGAGAAAAGCATTAAAGTATGTGCGTGAGTAGAACCTAAAAAGGAATCCCGTTCGCTTATCCAACATATGTGCCATATAATAATTACTCAAAAACACACGCACGCACCCACGCATAATCTATGTTTGTGCACCCCAAATATGTCATGTATGCATCAACAATCAAATGCACAGAATTCACGGCAGTTTTACAGCAGTAAAGTTGTTCCTCACCGTGTCATAGAAGTGGAAACACCAGGTTCCAAGAACATTCACTCTGTCAAACAGCTCATGGGGCTTCCCATATTGTTTTGGTTGGAGTAAATTCAAATAACAGAATGCATTGCAAAAAGTAACTTATTTTAGCATATAATTTGTACGATGTTAAACCCAGCACAATCTTCCTAAGTAATGTATAACAACCACAAGATCACCTAATGGGGAAAAGGATTATTGATACAGTCTATAGTAAATAACTGACTCCACGGTATGGCAAAAATCAGTTGAACCCAGGAACTAGAAAAACCAAATGATATTTACCGAAGCCTATCAAAGACAAGAAAATAAAAGAATAGTCCTTTCTAATTACACATAGCTTCTCGAAACAATGCCGTTTCAGAAATTTACAATCTCGATATGCAGAACAGTAGTCAATAAAGTAAATATTGAAGTGACCTGTACGATACATCCAACACCAGGCCTCTGAAAGAAGCTAAGCTATCGTTCTCAAACTCATAATCATCATGATCAGGATAATCCTCGTCATGAACACTGCCATTGCGAAAAGTGGGACTGGGGAGTGGGGAGTGCCTCCCCACTGCAACGGTTTCTTTTCCTACTCGGGTATGATGAGAACGAACCTATACACCTAACCTTCAGCTCGCGGCACTGAATTGATCTGAACTTGAAGTGAAACGGGTCCTTCTGCTCCAAAGGAAACGAGAACCCCTCGCCATTAAAGAGCGTCTTTAAGCGACCGTGAGTTGTAAACTGTGCCATCCGCTTTCCTCTCCTCGAGCTCAAAATTGACAAATTTGCACCTTTCTTTTCCAACTTTTCCAGACCCTCTGGGATTAATTAATCAGAAGGAAAATAAGATGGGCAAATGCATTGGCTCCACGGAATATCTGCCGTTACCTCGCTCCTTTGGGACAATTGCTATGCACTTGAATTGACAAGTCTGCCCTCAGTTTTTTCCAAAAGATATTACGATCTGGACCTTTTGAGCTGGGGAATTTATCTAACCATCAAAATTAGTCGGCCAACAGGTTGAGTGGTATTAAAAATACGAAGAGCAAATTAACAGAATCAATTGATGACAAATTAATCAGGAAAAAAAATAGTGGGGGGGATGCAGGGCGGCACTATCTGTCTTCGCCTTTGCTCAAATGCACGTCACAAACTCATTTTGCATGCGTATATGAGGAACATAGCTTATAGCGTTCCCATGACAAGAAGCCTTCCGCACGCATTTGGGAAGTTAAAACTGATTATCGTATATCTGTGTACTACAATATTATTTTGTTTTTTACCCCAAAAAAAGTTGATTATAAAATTAGACGCGTTTGACTCAGTGCTCTACTGCTCTTAGCAGGTCCAAAAACCAACTGGCCAACGGATATGCATGTGTGAGAAACGAAGCAACGGTCTAGCCTCGCAAATGAAAATTACATGCTAATCATTGAGAAGCTATAAACCATGGGAATTATAAAGATATGGTCAAGGGCTTCATCAACCCAGACGTCATTTACATTACACAGCCTTTACGTATAACAATAGCAAGACCGGCATCTTATTAGTCTACACGGGAAAAAGCAGCCCCAGTAGAAGAGATTATTCATCACCCTTAAACATAGCCACCATTAACACGAATCACTTGACCATTGATCCACCCACCGGCGTCAGTGGCCAAGAATCCCACCACAGGGGCTAAATCCTTGGTCTCGCCAAGCCTGCCCAGAGGACATACGTCAATAGCCGCCTTCACTTGTTCTTCAGTCTTACCAGAAAAAAACATCTCTGTTGCAACTGGCCCCGGCGCAACACAGTTGGCCGTGATTCCCGTCCCCTTCAGCTCTTTTGCTAAAATCTTCACCATTGTCTCTACGGCTGCTTTGGATGCTGCGTATGTCCCATAACCGGGCATCAATGAACCCACCACTGATGTAGATAACATTATAATTCGACCTCCTCCGCCACGTTGCAAACGGTTTGCTGCCTCCTTACAGCACAGAAACGCCCCTCTTGCGTTCACACTGTGAAACAGCCAGCTATATATCAACCAGCGAGTCTTCGATATATGAAACAAAAAGTAAATAACCTGTTATTGTAACATGCGTTAATAACACGGTGAGTGTACATATGAGGAGATTACGCTGCTTAATTTATGCTCTATCACTTCACTTTCAAAACTGGTGTACAGGCCAACAGGATTAGAGATGGGAAACTGTATCGTATTAACAACTAATGGAAGGGAAGGTGGAAAAGAAAACAAAATGCTCCGATATGCTCGCGTAATATGATACTAAATCGATAATCCAAACATGTATCAGCACGTTTCAACGCTATATATTCAGGGTGCCCTAAGTGTTAAAATTCTGAGATAAATTAGAAACTCCCACAACAGAAGTACCTTGTGAAGCATTTTGTTTAGGAACCTGAAGGAATTACATTTCAGTTCTGACATCTAGCTCACCAACAATTTGGCGATAGACACTTTATGATATATTGCTCGAGTCATCACTTCAGTGAACGGTTGTTTTATCGCGAGTTTACGAACTGAGGTAAAAGGAGAAAGAGACAAAAAGCATACCTGAAAATATAATCGAAGTCCTCCAAGGAAATATTGGCCAGAGAAGAGTAATTGCTGTCGATAACCGCAGCAGAATTAACCAGGATATGAACCGGTGAGTTGAAGGCCTTCTCAGCCTCATCGAAGAGAGACTTCACTTGAGTCGGGTCAGAAACATCAGCCCTGACGACAATGGCTCTTGGACTACTGGCACGCGGGGAAGAGGCATTAATCTGGGCGGCGGCTGACTCCGCAGGAGCCGAGTTGGAGGAGTAATTGACGACGACTCTGGCACCGAGTGAAGCTAGATGGAGCGCAATCTCTCGACCGATTCCGCGGGACGAACCAGTAACAATCGCAACTCGATCTTGAAGCGATCGAGTTTGAATTTCCTGGTTCAGTTCAGTATTGTCGGAACCCCTGCCTGGCGATGGCAGAGCCATTTCGATCACTCTACAGCTTACAGTTGGTTTTCGTCTAACTCTTTCATGTTGTGTGGCTTAGTGGCGGTAAAAAAGGATAGCGTCTGCGTTGGCCAGTAAAAATGCAGAAAGTGCGTGTGTTAGAAAGGAATCACAACTATCATATTCCATGCGTACTCTGCATTCCGTGAGTCGATGTAGCAGTCCTAGTGTAGACTGTATTATCTATATGAATTTTTTATTTATATAATGATGATTTTATTTTTAAAACCATGCTTCATCTATCTGCACTTCGTCTGCATACTCTCCACTTCGTATTTAACCCGTACAATAGGTGTTTGGAGTGATTTATTTTAAATGTTTTTGCATTACCTGAAATAAATATAGAAAAGTATTTATATATCTACTTCACAGTACAAAATTACTTAAAATAAAGGAAAAATCGTAAAAAAAAACCTTAAAAATAAAAAAATTGCAAATAGAGGCTTGTTACAATATTAGTATGAGTTTTGATAACAATTTTTAAAAAATGATCTCTACATACACTTTTTTAATTTTAATTTTTTTTTTGTGATTTTTTCCAAAATAAAAGCAGTTGTAAGCAAAAACATATACAACATGAATCTTATGTTTAAGATCATAAGTCTATTTGGATTGACTATAGAAAAGGAACTTAGTTTCAATCTAACTTTGATAAAAGCAACATCGGTAATACGATTTATATTGGGATTTACTTTTATAAAAGTCAGTTTGTAACGTAGAAAAGTTGTTTGGATTATGATTGAATAAGTAAATTTAATTTGTAGAATAATCAAAATGGACATGGTTTTTATTAAATAATAAATATTGATTAAAAATAAGAATTTATAAAATATAATAATTTTAAACTATTATAATACGAAAAATTTATATTTAATTAATAAAATATATCTAAATTAGAAATCATAGTAATGTGAAAATTTTGAAACCAAACAGTATTATATAATTAATTAGATGATATACTATGCATGATTTATATAAATATAAAACGAAAAATAATAAAATAGTAAAATAACTGGAAATGGTATAAATTTTATTAAATAATATTATCACCTATTCTTAATATAAGAACTAGTTGAAAACTCAATTTAGTCATAGATATAAGATCCTAATTCATTTTACCTCTAATATTTATCTATTTTGTCCCTAAGCAGTCCCTATGCTATAGTTATTACATATATTAATGAGTTTTCATTAAGAGGTAGCTTTCAATGCACATGATTTATGAGAATATTTTATGAAAGATAACATTCATTTATTACAAATAATTAATTTAATTAACTTCTTTAATATTTACAAATTAGTTATTTAGCTATTATATTAATAATTAATGTATATATACTACCTCCAGTCCTTAATATAAATACCTAGTTGATTAATTTGGGTATGTTAAAGAAACTACTTAAATTAGTTATTTGTAATAAATAAGTGCTGTCTTTTATTAAAGATTCTTATTAATTAGGTATATTAGTTAGATCTATTATTATTACAAGAGCTACCTTAAAAAAAAAAAATGAGAGACAAAATAAATTGAGGTCTTATATTCATGACTAAAATAAAAATCAAATGAATTTTTATATTAAGGCCCGGAGGCAGTATTATACTGGTATGAAAAATTTGATGCGTGTGTTTTGTACTAAAAGAATACAAGTTTAAGTTTGAATATAAGCAAGGTGGTATGATGTAATTTAAGATAAATTTTTTGAAAGCGTGGCAATTTCTTTTTCATCTTCTCTCTCCACTTTTCAAAAGCCGCAACCTTCAAATTTTTGCTTATGAATTATGATAACTTTTCATTCAAAAGTTAAATTACTCTGATGCCATTACATATGCTCCAAATTTCATTCAATCTCCACAATCCCACGTTTTGGCTCAATAAGTCACTTTTCTCCCACTGAAGCGCCAAAACAAATAGGTCCGGTATATACACATATATCAATTAGTTTTGTTTCATATATATACATGCCAAAATCGATATCATAAACTCAAAACTGTTTATTTTATAAGTTATTCTTACTTAATTTTATAACTAATTATGACAAATCCAAGAACACCTCGAAGAAAAATGATATTACTGATATGAAATATAATGCTCCATCTAAGATTGACAATCTAAGAATACTATCAAGGTGTTTTAAAGAAGGGTTATCCTGATCTCCGCTTCTAGCCTAGATTAACTTAAATTAAATGGAGTCTTTATCAACTTTTTTTTTCTTGGTCAAAGTCTCCATCAACTATCTTAAACTAAATAATCAAATATGAAACTTCATAGTTCATGCAACTTCCAGTTTACAAAATACGATGAAAAGATTTTTTTTTAAGGCAGTAGCTAAATAACTAATTTATATAAATTAGAAATAGGATAATATTTACATCAAGTTTTTAATCACATATGACTATGTGTCATATTTTAAAATATTAATATTTAATAGTATTTAATTATAAATTCATATGGCACAAAAAATACCAATGTTTATATATAATTTAATTATGTAATCTCTAATATTTAACGAGGCTATGGCCCATTAAATACGGGAGCAAAAAAAAAAAAAACGCATTGAATATATGACGGAAGGATCCGCACACTCGCGCGAACCCAACGGTCAGTCAGGTTGCCCTGCCGATTGGCGCTTCTTTCGTTGATTTTCGCCTTTAACGCTTATAATGCGCATCATTATACGACGACGTTTGTTGTTTTCTTCTCCTCTCTAAACCGGCGGTCACCTAGGGCTCCGATCGCAACCCCGGGAATTTTGACTGCAGATTTACGTTGATCACTACAGTGAATGGCAATTTCACGAACAGGAGTCTACGTTGACGACTATTTGGAGTGTAAGAGTCTCCATAAATGTCATTTCTTCATGCTTTTTCGATAAACTCGTTTTTACTTTTTATTCTGGCTAACTTTGAATTATCATTACTTAATCCCCACAGATGCAAGCACGTTGCCTGCTGAACTCCAGAGACTGTTAAACACGATCAGGGAACTCGACGAAAGATCCCATTGTAAATGTTCTCTATACCCTGTTTCTGTTCGTTATCATGTCATTGCACATACGTTTTTATATGCCGCTGGTCTGTGATGTCTGCATCTATTTATCGCTGCTTATGTATTTATGTATCTTTATTTTGGCTGCTATATCTGTATGCGTTGGGGGCATGGCAGCTATGATCAACCAGACCAGGCAACGCACTAGGTACTGTTTGGGGTTGTCTTCACATGGCTCTAAGAAGGTTAATCATTATACTAGTTATAGCTATAACAACATTAACACCACCGGAGAAGACGATGCAACAATTGAGAAAATGCATAAAGAAATTGAGGCTAATCAGGATAGTGCTTTAAATCTTTGTACCGAGAAGGTTTTGTTGGCACAGCAAGCATATGACCTGGTGAGTTTCTTTTTTTCTTTTCTAAATTTATTTCTTTTTCACTTTAATTGTTTTATGTTGTGTATTCTTAACGCTAAGCATTTATATTGAATTGTTGATTGTATTTTCACTTGTTATATACACACACACATATGACTTGATACAAGTTGGTGCATTTCAGAGTGAGAAAGTGAAATAAAAAATTGAAGAAAGAGATCAGAGGAGGAAAATATTGTTTTAGCACATAATTAAAGTCATTAACTAGCCTTATTATATATGTGACTATTAGGGTTTGAACTCGAGACGCTTACTGACTATCCACCGTCAGAATCACACCAAGTAGCTTGAACTAACCTTTATATAGTCTTGCAAAAGGAAGAGCAGAGGAACCCCTCCAAATAACCCTGCCGGTCATTTAGTCTTACCTTAATATATCTTCCACAAACCTTGCTCTCTTTTATATATTATGTAGTTGGAGTTTTAGTCAGTGCAGTCATTTTCTTGTGGATCTTCATCGATAAAGCAGCCCCTTTTATGATTTGTGATTCCATGAGGCGTTGCAAGAGCCATTTTGAAGTTCAACATGTCTTTTTGGGTGCCAGAGTCACTTCCACGTACTGTCAGGAACACAAAGTTCAACGTTTGTTTACTTTGTCACGTAGTGCTTGTTATGGTTTGAACTTATCCTTGCATAATCAACAGTAGGTTGATTGTATTGATTTTCAAAGTCAATCAATCTGATCAAATTTCTCACTTCATTTCCTTAAAAGCTTGAACTAGAATTTTTTCTATTATTAATTTGGGAATTTTTCTTAGGTAATTTTTATTTGCACGTGATTTTCTCAATGCGATGCTATTATATCATCAAACTCTAAAAACTTTTGAATTATATAACTCAGATGTATAGATCCTAAACAGTCAGGGTATAGTTTGAGGTTTTAATTATGTAAGCATGCATGCTGTGAAAAGAGGTTTTGAAGAAAATGTGTTGAGAAGCACTTAGCTCAATAAGTGGAAGAATTCATGTAAACTTTTTGGAATTTGCTTCCTCATATGCATGTTATGAACATCATAAACGAGAGTTTATAAGCTTTTATCTTATTTAATTTGCTTCAGATAGATAGCCATATAAAACGACTTGATGAGGATTTGAACAACTTTTCCGAAGATCTAAAGCAAGGTAAAATAACAATGTAATTTGCATACTGATTTATTTTGTGTCAGACATGCACAGCTTAAAATAAATAAAACCAACTTATCATGTTGGGAAAGGTTAAGAGGACCTGAAAGTTATTGTCACCATCTAACACAAAAGAAAGGACCGGATGAAAGCAAAATTTGTTTTGGATTTTAAGTTGTTGTCAGTAACGTGTTGTCCTGGTCCATTATATGGTTATAATCTTAATTTTTCATTTTTCTTTGTTTCACATTTCCTATTTTATTAGAAGGCAAGATACCACCAGATGAACCAGCTATTCTTCCCACCTTGCCTGTAGTCCCAAAAAGTGAAAAACGAAAATCCTTATATGGAACACCTGTATCAAAGGGACTTGACTACAGAGATAGAGATTGGGATCGGGGGCGTGATAGAGATTTTGAACTTATGCCCCCACCAGGAAGGCATAAGAAGGAGTATGCAACTCCCATGGATATGGATCAACCAATTGATCCAAATGAACCTATATACTGTATCTGTCACCAGGTTTTGTTTTGCTGTTTAATGTATTCTATATTCTATTATCCTTTGCTCAATTATGTGATTTTTTTTTTAATGTTCTGTAAATGCTCCATAAGAATATGGCATTTTTTTTAATTGATCTTTCAGGTTTCTTATGGAGATATGATTGCTTGTGACAACGAAAATGTAAGTACCTATTGCCTTGCTTTCTTTCTTCATGTGCGCTGCACCTCTTTCTTTTTCTTCAAGGAAAGCCGGATTGGCAGAATTACCAATCGTCATGTGATCTCCCACATCAAATTTGATTACTGTCTGGTATCTATATATTATTACCTTCCTAGTGCATCAAATGCGTAGTATATTTTTGGGCTAGATGCGTTAACTGCAGACATAGATGATTTGCTATGCATAAGATTGATTTGGAATTTTGAAAGTGAAACCAAACACACTTATTATTATGCCAAAGGTTACAAATATTAGTGAGGGCATGATTTCTTACCTGCTCACAGTCTCCCCTCTCCCTCCAAAGCTGTTAGGTTCAGACTTGTGACCTCCCTGTGATACCAAGTGTGAGAACGATACTTACTGTTACACCGAAAGTTTTACAATTAATTAGGGCTCAACTCTATTTCTTTAATCCATTGTAGATTAAACGCTTGCCATGGTTGGAATACACTAAAAATTCGTCAACCAATCTTTGATGCACCTACTCTATTTGCATAACATGTATAAATTTGGGACATCATAAAGAACTGGCGAAATTCAACATTGAACACCTTGCAAAGAGGCATGTGAACAACATGCATGAGAATGCATCCAATGCGGCTTTCATGATGCAAACACGGAAGTATAAAAAAATTAATTATATAGATGAAAAATCTGTCGTGAATAGGGTTTGCGTTCATGCTTAGGGGTTGACCGGGTATGTTCTGGTTACATTCACATATGTTAACTGCAATATTTCATGCATTTACTAATCATTAATCACATAATGTATGTCCATTATGTCGCCAGAAACTACGGCTATATGTAGTTAACAGATGAATATTGGTGCCATGAATTTTATTTGAACAGTGGGTTTTATAGGTTTTACAACTAGTTTTATTTGAATAAAGGATTCTATGATAATATTCCTTTCCCCCCCTCTCTAGTTGTTTCTGGTTTTTTAAAGCTTTGATTGGTTTTCCTCCTAGTGCCAAGGAGGTGAATGGTTTCACTATTCGTGTGTTGGCGTAAGTCCGGAAACAAGATTCAAGGGAGAGTGGTATTGTCCTACTTGCCGACCCCACTTTCAATGATTAATCTCAGTTGGGTTTGGCAAATTCATGAGATTAGACAAATTTGTGAAACAGACGTAGTTTGTTATGTTTGCAAGAGTTTATTTCTATCAAGAGATAGTATTTGTTGAAATATTTAGTCGCATAGTTTTTCTTGGCCGAAAAATATGCAGTTACATGCTTAAAATATAGTACACGACGAGAAGTATGGTTAAAATGAAATTTCATCCACACTAATTCAAAAGAAATTTAACCATCTCTTATAATTTGCAATATTCATTGTTAAAATTCTAATAAGGTTCGTATGCGAACAATCATCCGACGCAACCACTTTCAATACATACAAATGCTAATTTATATGATTAAATCTAAGACAAATTATACTATTGACAAATTATAAGGAATATGACTTATAGTTTGTTTTTTAATTCATCGTTTTTTTTTTAAATTTCAGGCAATGAATTTAACAGTGAATTTGAATTATTTCCATGTAAAATGCCCTCCATTGTAGCTCTCCTCATTTATAACTAGTGGATTAATCTAGTTAGCTGTTGTATTATCAATCGGAGCCTCTCCGTAAATCTAGTGACTAAAAATAAAAATGAAGATAAATACAAATTAATTTTGAATAGAAAGCATCCAAATTCATGACTACCATGTCTAATTAAATCAAAATTTAATGTTAGAAACAAAAACCAAAAAAAAAAAAACAGCCAACAAAAAAGTTCGAAGAGCCGCAGAACGTAACGAGTGTGCACCGGAGAAATGTTGAGGGCATTATCGTCCAAGCACTCCAAGGAGGGATAGCGGCGGGATATTGAGAAAAGATTTTGAAACTCGTTACGTCCGAAATTCTAAACCCGTGCATTTGGAACTGGTCATTTCCAGGTTAGAATACATTACAATCAATGAAATCCTGGCACCAACTTTCATCGGACGTTTCACGCTTCGCCGCGTCTCCAGACGATGGCATGAAACGCAACGTTTTGCCTGAAATTTTATCACCTCCGGCGCGAGTCCTCTCCGTTCTTTCCCTCGCACCTCCAAGGCTCGAACTTGAAATCTTAGCAACTACCATTGAAGCACAAGCCACTGCCGTAGCTCAATGTGGGGCTAAAACTCTGCTTCCACGATCTTCGGCTCAGTATGATTTCGGTGAAGGATTCATCTACTTTACGACGTCCGCTTGTAATCTACGAACTAGGAAAGAAACAGAGCAGGGTTGGAGCCATTATCCTTTAATCTGCAAAATAAGGGATTGGTCATTCGCCATCGTCTTGGAGTGATTTTTCCTGTTCATCTGAACCCTTTCTTATGCTTTGTGCTGCAGCACTGTCACCAAAGTATGTTCTTTTCCACTCTCGAATACAGACTTGGTGCCAATTATGAGCCTCTTGTTTCGTCTTTTCGGCTATAATTTGAGTTTTTTTATTGAAAAAAAAATGGGTTATGAGATCTATTTCAACAGTTTGATGCTTTCGAACTTGATGATTTTGCCATGCCTAATTCGTGGAACGACGATTTGTTATTTGATCATGTGGTATTACATGATTTGCTATGTGCTAACCCTTGTGTAGTGATTATATTCTTCCATTTGTTGTTTTATAAGGAATTTCTCTTCATTGCAATGAAATCAAGAACACGCTCGCACACTGCTTCGCTCTTTCTTCAGCGTTTTGTATACTCCGTCATTTTTTGTTGAAGCGAGGCTCAAGAAGGCAAAAGAGGGCTTCAAGATTTTCCAAATACTAAAGATGCATATGCCTGCATGACTCTTTTAACTTTTTAAACTCTTGTTCCATTTCATTTCCTGCTTTAGCGTCGAGTAGAGCAATTTTAGCGTAAACATGTATTGTTTTGATACTTCGTTCTCATTTTTGGAGAAAAATAAGCTCATACGCAAAGAAGAAAAGCTAACCTTGTGATTGGCATGATCAATCAATTCATTTTTAGTGTTTACAGAAAGTGCTGAAACTTAAATATTTGAAGGATCAATGGTTGGCGTGGATTGGGATAAAATACCTGCTTGATATATCTTCTGCAACGAGCGTGAAATATTTGTGAGAGTCACTTTTCTTTTTTATTTGAATTAAACTGTGGTATCTGGTCAGTTTGGGGTCCGTGATGGAGAGGAATCTCAGTCCAATACTGCGGCAAGAGATAGAAAATTTTGAAAAAGATGCAGAGGGTCGAAGATCTGCGATGGAAGCGTTACAAGCATACGTGAAAGATTTGGATTCTAAGACCATTCATGTATTTCTTAACCAAATTTCTGAAATAAAGGAAACCAGTTCCTTATCTGGAGAATTCATAATTTCACTGTATGAAGTTCTCGCTCGATTTCACGGTGTCAAAATTGTTCCCATGGTCGACAATATCATGGAATCTATAATCCAGACCTTAGCTTCAAGCGCGGGGTCTTTCCCTCTTCATCAAGCTTGCTCAAGGGTGGTTTCGGCAATTGCTAGATATAGCATTGAACCCACAACCCCGGAAGAGAAGAAGAGGCATGTAATATGTTCTCTTTGTAAGCCTCTTTCAGATTCTCTATCAAGTTCCCAAGGGTGCCTGACTTCAGGAGCGGCCCTTTGCTTAAACGCTCTTGTGGACTCTGATAACTGGCGATTTGTTTCAGATGAAATGGTCAGCAGGATTTGTCAAAATGTTGCTGTGGCATTAGATGGAAAGCCCAACCAGACCAATTCACACATGGGTCTAGTTATGGCCTTAGCAAAGCGCAATGCTTTGATTGTTGAAGCCTATGCAAGGCTGCTTATACAATCTGGACTAATAATACTGAATGCTGATCATGAGGAGGGGAATTCTCAGAGGCGCTTGTCATCCATTCAAATGTTGAACTGCTTGATCAAATTTTTGGACCCCAGGAGTGTATTTTCCGAGCTTCAATTGATCATTGAGGCGATGGAGAAGTGTCAGTCTGATAGAATGGAATATGTTAGGGCTGCAGCATTTGAAGTTTTACAAGCTGCTGAGGAAATTGCATTTGACAAGAAGTCGAGGTATGTAAACAGTCATGATTCGATTGATGGGTCAAACTTAAGTAGAAGTGAGGGGGAAGATGTTTCTGGTGATGAAGACCATTCTCCTGCATCTCTCTCACCGGAACCACATATCATGGGCTATTTCCCTGGATATGAATCAATTGTTGAGTCGCCAATATTGACGAATCAAGCTTCTCAGAACTTGAACCCTGGGCATCGGTCTTTGAATCCGAAGTACGTAGTATTAAGAAGTAACACCAGAAGTCAAGTAAGTTTCTCAGCCAATTTTCATATTTTCTTTGAAATTCTGGAATAGATAATTGCATCTGCTGGTCACATGTTTATGGCTTCTTGTTTCTGATCATTGAACTCGGTTTTAACAGTGTATTAGTAGTACTTGAGCAAAAAAGAATAGTTTGCAAGATCTTCCTAGAGTTTGCCCTTACTAAGGCCACCCGGGCCACTGATGTACCACTCCTTTTGCTACCCAAAAAAAAAAAAAAAACGAAAAACAAAGAAGAAGGTTTGCATTTATTTAAGGAGCGCACTAGAATTGGTAATGCACATTGCAGTACTCTATATGAACTTGTTTTCAGTTGACATTAAAGGTTCAGTTTTTTAGGCAGAACATCAAATTAAATTTTGTCTGTTCTTTACTGAAGCTTCAATGATTTCATTTGTTAAGAAATGAGAAGATCGTAACATGTCTCTTCTCTGTAAATCTGTAATTCAGAGGTCACGTGCCCTGGCTACCCCGGAGAGTATTAAAATATTCGCGACCCCTACAAAACATATTCACTCTCTCCAGTATCCATGTGATGTGAACTCGAGTTGCTCCGAGCGACAAAGTAGAAGGTTGAGGAATCTATCCTCAGGCAATATGCATTGGAGCCCAACATCTAGATATGACCACAATTATTTTCCACATAATCTGGGCTATGATAACGAAAGCTTATGTGCTGATGTGCAATTTCACGGTGGGCCGGAGTCAGTTTCATCGACAGAAGACCTTCCTGCTGGTGCTGGCATACTGGCGCCTCCCGAGATGGTTCCTTCCAAGAGCAATGATGCTCGGACTACAGTTCGAATTGAAAAGGCTCGTCATAAGTCTAAACTGAAATTGGTTTTCGGCCTTTCTTTTGTTTTACTGGCAATGGTTGCTCCTCTATTTTGGATCAACATTCAAGATGATCGTTATCTTGTACCTACTTAATGCGTGCTATCTGACGTACATGCTGAGAATAAAGATGATTGATATACAGCTTTAAAAATTTTCAACAGAGGGTTCTGTATGTCTTTGCAAAAGCATCGTAAGTGTCACCTAAATGTTGGGGAGTTCAAAGTCAGATTAGATGATGTAATCCATAGTGTGTATGCTTTGAAGAAAAGGATTAATTTTTCCTGGCACAAAAACTGAGATATATGGTATGTCGTATGCTTCTCTTGTTATATATTGTACTCTTTTTATTATTACTTAACAATTATTATGTTTTCTTTTTAAGATCGCAAAGTCATAATAAAAAGAAGCCACGGCCCGCAAAATATCCTTCTCCTTGTTCACACAATTAGGAAAGCTCATTGTATCATCTCTGTCTTTAATATAAGAACTAGTTGATTAATTTGAGTAAATTAAAGAAACTAGTTAAGTTGGTTATTTGTAATAAATAGTTATTGTCTTTTTTAAAATATCCTCACTAATCAAGTATATTGATTAGAATTATCATTATTATAAAAATTACCTTCCAAAAAAATAGATAAATATGAGAGACAAGGTAGATTGGAATCTTATATTTAGAATCAAAATAAAAATCAAAAGAGATCTTTATATTGAGGACTGGAGGTAGGATTATCGAATGTTCTTGCATGTAGGTCGTTTTTCAGCAAATATTACATATATTTCTAATCCTAATTCTGGGCTTCCACCATTGCACTGCCTTGTATTAACGGCCAGGTCGTTTGGCATAACAGGAAATAGTATCGTTCACTTCAACCTACGCAATCTCTGTAATCGGAAACAATATATTTTTTCCGTCCTCCCAACCAGAAAGGGAAGAAAAATCCATAACAAGGGGGGAAAAAAAATTAACTTGTTTTTGTAGAATAGCGAAGAAAACCTTATCATATTTCATTGATTTGGATTGTGTAGACGCTGGCCACCTATCCACACACCTTCAGGTTTCAGTAATATTGGTTTCAGTGCAGCTGCTTGGCCAACACATATGTATGCATACTTGCTGTAAATTTCAACCCTCGAGCCCGGACTGAATAGGTACATTTCATCAAATCCATTCCTTCCCACTAGAACTGAATTTCTCCTTCCCTGATCCACAGGACAGGCTTTTAGATGTTAATACTAACCAGTATCATATTACGGCAAATCTTTTCGGAGAATAGTAGTTTCACGTCTTCCAGATATAGGGAATGATGAATACGTACCCTGTCAATCACAGTAAAACTTCGAGGTGCATTTGTGTATACTAGGCTTATTTGCTCTCCTAAATGTTTGTAGTTGTCCATTTCTTCATCGTTGGCATCTCCATCATCTTCTAATTGGCTGCTTTCTGCTTCGTTGGAGTTTTGATTTTTTGCGCCCCAGCGTGGAAAGAGTTGTTTCTGAGCCAAGAAATTCCATATTTTGCCCAAACCTTCTTGGCTAAAATCTGGAGGGCTTAAAAAAAATTCTGACGCAAATGGTGGTTTACTGCTGTAGTTTGATCTTTCTAATCCCATTGCATAAGTTGCATCTGGTGTGCTCACTGTCAGATGGCTCAGGATGGATCCTGTCATCTGAATAGGCACGGACCTCAAGTTTGTAACTTCCAGCTCTGACCCTAAAGTGTCTTCTCGCAAATTCACCACGTATTTTAATTCAACCACATCTTCCGATGTTCTGCTTTTCAATTCTACCTGCAAATGGTTATGCAGTATGTTGTCTGAGTAAATAGCTAAAAAAACCATGATAAATCAGATAAGGGCAGACAGACTTGGATTGATTCCTCAGGATTGCCTCTAATATCATGGAGCACCCAATTTGTTGGAGACCACGAAACTTCGCCATCATCAGTTTGAAAATTTAAGTTCAGGGACAACCCTCCTTGAATGATGGCTTCACCATCCTCTCCCTCTGAAACTGCTGTGTGCAGCAACTCCATCTTTTCCCCATGCCACATCGGGGACTTGTAGGAGGTTATCAATCCGCTTGGAAGCATGAGAGTTGCAGTGCTTCCATTTTGCAGCTCCATCTTGGCAACGCAGCTTTCACCAACACCTTCAAAAGTGACTCCATGGCCACTGAATTCTCCTTCCAGATAATCTACATTGAGAGGTTGGTATGGGACTGAAGCCACTAATGGGATTGGAAACTCTTTCTTGGAGTGGTGGTTATGTGGAATATAACTAGTGCAAGGGAAACAAACGCGTGTTGCTTGTCTTGCAGGAGTAGGGATTAATGTGGGAGGGAAATTAAGAGGGCAAAAAAGTGAACGAGAAGCCATGGTCATGCTTCGTATCAGAGTTAGGCTTAGTAGACGCAGTCGGGAGCAAAGGAAAGAGAGTTATTCTGGGCTTTGTTGGCTTGGTTAGAAATTGGTGTGTAAGTGGATAAGATGACAGCTATTGTCGCTTATGTTGTTTCTGGTGAACATTTTAGATATTTCAAGATATTTATCTTTGCCTTTGTCCTTTTCGAACAAGTTGTTTTAGCTTTTTCATCTGCCAACGCGTATAGTGCGAAAACCAATATGATCGGCAATGTCATCATCCATTACAAAAAAGGTTTATCTTTACTCAATTTGCCCCATTTCTGAGGAGCCATTTGAATATTAGAAGGTTAAGGTTTATACCGTCTTAGCATACAAGTACAGTCCGGTAAAGAAACGATATATATTCTTCTCTTTGAACTATGGAAATATGAGGACTTAAAAGCACTTTCATGAGAATAGTTCTGTTCCATGCTATGACAGCAGTGGTTGAGTGAATGATCACAATTTTGCTGGAAGCATAATAATGATGTGAATAAGAGAAATCCCGAAATGATGCAGGCATCGTCCATGCTTATTCTTCTTGTTCGTTTCTCTAATTGACCAGCTTTCTCTGGCTAAGACTCTAGAGACATTTGTTCATTAGAGATGACATTTATGTCGCTTAGACATAGACATTCGGATCGAATCTCTACATTTCTTATAGCTGCAGCAAAATAATCACATCCTGAGTGCTTCTGCAGTTTGACAAATGTAAGACTACATAATATACAAACTTAGCAAGCATTATGTATTTTAATTGAATGTAACTTGTGGGAAGAATAAGGTAATCCTGCTACGGCAAAAAGAATGGAGGAACTGGAGGAAGAATGAACAGGAAGCCGCAAGGATATGTTTTCACATTTCATAAATTTTATCAATTCAATTACAGATTATCATGCTCAATAACTTGTGCTCCTCTCCATTGTTCATCAGGATTTACAGTGACAGGCACCAAAACTGAAGCAGGACCAGTGCAGATAAAGTAGTCCTTTCCATATTTCTCCGACAATGAACCAGGGCTAGACACATATATATCCTCAAAACCCATTCTTATCACCCTAAAGCTCAGCTCACGTCCCTGGAAAAACCAGAAACTGTTAAAAACACAGAATTCTTCAATGAATAACTCATATAATCGGTTATACGTTCTTACCTGATCAACAGTTTCATACTTGGTAGGTGGAGTGTTATAAAATGCCTTTGATCTCTCTGTTGGAGGAGCCGCATACACTCTGCTTATCTTATTCTCCAGAATGGTGAAAGGCACACTCTGCTGAGACCACTTCCCCTGCTTCTCTTCAACCTCAGACTCATAGGTAAGCCATCCAGGAGACTCAGATTTCATTGCTTCAGCAGGAGTCAGGATTTGAAAAGGAGAAGATGGGGGAGGGTGTGGGCAGTAAGAGCAGCTACGGAGTCCGTTGATTGCGGTCCCACCTCTCTTCTTAAAACTAAAATGGCTAAGTATGGCATTGCTCAGAGTCACAGCCTTTCGACCTGTGTTCTTTACTATGACCGCTGTGGCCAAGCTCATTGGGTACAGGGTTACAACGTAGGTGATGTCAAATATTCTACTAGTGTAGCTCAATTCAACCTGAAAGATAACATTGACAAAAACCGGCTTTCAATTTCTGACTCTTAGCGCCAAAGGTTAAGACTTTTAACGTGGTTGGGATGAAAACATAGAGGAACAGAGTACCATTTGGCAATCAATAATTCAGAAACAGAGGAAAAGGGGGGGGAATTAAAATGATTTACCTGAAGAGCATCAATGGCATCAGAATCAACATCACTGACAGTCCAATCTAAAGCAGAGGGAAGTGACTCTTTAGCTCCGGGTTCTAACACTTCATTCAAGACCAAACCAATCCCACCCTTATGTTTGGAAGAGCATGTTCCACCACCAGCTGGAAGTGTGTATAAGACCTCCTCGAAGCCATCATCTTTCCAATAGACTTTTGGTTTGTAGGAAGTGACATGAGCATCTGGTATTTGCAATCTCAAGGAGCTGCCATTTCTAACAGTGAGCTCAACAATGGGGGTGTTATCGGATTCCAAGAACTTGATGCCTTTCCTACCAAATTTCTCAGTAAGGGCCTCTGGAGTAGTGAGAGTGGGGGCGGAAGTTGATGCAGAGGAGGCCTTAACTAAGTTTAATTTGGGGAGTGATAAGGATGGAAAAGAAGCCATGGAGGAGAAGAAAGAAGCTGCGTCAACAGCTTCCACACACGGCGTTCAGTAACATGATGCTAAGGCTCATCCTTACCTCCGCAAGTGTGTGTTCGGATTTAGTGGTACTCTTGCTTAATCTGAAGAAAGCTGTAAGCCAAGGATCCTGTAGCTGGATGGGTTGATAGTGAGAGCCCAAATGGACGCTGAGCCCAATTGTCAGGCCCCAGCTGTAGAACTCCCCTGCTTATTCGAACTTCTTCTGCTTCTTTTTTTTCACCAAAGATTATTCGAACTTGTATGCTTTGCCTTGAATGTTGCTTTACAAGTAAAGTTAGTCCCGAAGCACATCTGGCTTTGAACTCTTTCAACAGGATCAAATTTCAAAGAATAGAAGCCATTTGAACTTGCAAAGGGCGGAGAACCTTGGTTTATTTGATTAATTAATAACTGTTAATATGAAATAGTCACATTTCTAATTAAAATCAATGAAATATGCATAATTAATACTATCTCCGATCTTAATTATAATACCTTATTTGTAGACTACAGCCGAAATCTTATAATTAAGACCGAAAATAGTATATAATATTTGATGCTAGAGAGATCTACATGTATGAGGGGTTTGGTATACTTAAAAAGCACTTTTAGAGATGAACATCAGATTTTTTCTTAAAAAATTGAATGTAAACGAGTTCATAATATGTTTTATAAAATTCAGGAAAATATTGTTTACATGGCATGTGAACATGAGTGTCAAAATACATTGCCTGGCCAAAAAATTAAAAATGAAAATGAGCATTGACTTGATACACACTTCAACTCAGTTCTTACTATAAACATAAAAGTGGACGGATGATCATAAGCGCAACACTTTCCTTGTTGGCGGCTTAGCCACACAGTTGCTTTCATAATCAGCGTCAAAGCCTGTTTGGCCTGCATCGTCTTCCTAATCAACATCCTCAATGTTTAATTTGTGTTTATACACTTGGCACCTGTTCAATGGACGCCTTTGAAATTTCAGCACCATTGCATTTTCAGAAATTAAATTTCACATCCCTTCAAATATATTTGACGTTGTTGAGTTTTTTTTTTTTTTTCCCCCTGCCAACTTAACGTTGTTGAGTTTTACTAGCGCGTTTCTTTATTCCTTAGTTACCGTTAATGTTGAAATTTAAACTCTTACCTCATGGCAATCGATCACTTACCTGACAAACAAAAATAAAACTCAACAAGTTCAAAAAAAAAAAAAAACCACAAATCTCCACTAACTCAGAGTGAACCCTAAGATCTGCCCAATAAGATTTTTACCTATTTTTGGGAGCTTATTAGGGCGTTGCGTCCGAGCTCACACGTTGTATGCAGATAGGAAAAAATATGACACGTGCTAATACTAGGCTTCATTATTTCTAATTGGAAAAAAAAAACCAGTTTTATTAACAAGAATGCAGCACAAAATATTTACTTTATAATTATTACGGTTTTTTATTACTTAAAAATAAAGCATAATAAAAAATGCAATAATAGAAAACATAATATCCTTTTGGCCATCACAAAGCCACAGTTCCATGTTCAATATAAATATAAATATATACATATAATTATATTTTGATATTTTATTCTTATTATTTCCCCTGTCACATACACAATAACACAATCGATAGAAAACATAGTGGGAAGGGAAAAGAAACAAGAGACTCACCATTACCGCATTCCCCTTGTCCTCCACATCATTTCTACACCAAAAAAGGCTCTAAACCATATCTCCACCTAATACTTGCAGGCTTTCGTCTCCTCAACCCTAAATTCCGCGATGCCTTCGCCATAGCTTCACTGCCTGGGGAAAAAAACAAAGCTTCTCTCTCGTAATGCGTTAATTGCGTGTGCCGTTTTATTTTCTCCACTGAAATACAAGGATCCGACTCCGATCGTCCTCGGTTTGTTTTCCTTTTCACTCGCCTTCTTTGATTGTTGCCTCCGATCGTTCTGTTTTTCAGCTTGCCAGACCGATCTGTCAGTGTTTGTGGTCGGTTTGTCCCCAAAAAAAGGAAGTATTTATGGTCGGAATTTTTTTGCCCAAAAGAAATATTTTTTCTCGCCAATCTGTGCATGAGATATTGTTGCTCACTTGAGCTAATTTGATGGTCGGTTGTGAAATTTTTGTGTATCTTATTTATTTTAGAACTTTTTTTCCAGGCATCAGTGATCGGGTTGAAGATTGTTGTTCTTCCTCTGTTGTTGAATAATCTTTGATAATGAAAATTCATTTTATATGTGCGTTGTTACTGCCGCTTCTTCAGATAAAATGATTGACCGAAGTGGTAGCTATGACATCATATCATCTATTATGTACATGAATTCCCTTAGGCTAGTTATTTTGGATTTCTTTTGTTCACCCATTGATTTTCTGCGAAATAGTTTGAACTGATGACCGAGAAAAGTTGTTATAATAAGTATATGCCGTGATTGAATCCAGGAAGGGACGTTTTCCTTATATGGTTTTAGGTACATTCTTTTTGTTGTTTGGCTGTGTGGTATATTTGCTTCCAGTAGCATCTTTTCCCGGTACCTACTGCTTTTTCAGCACTCTACTGTCTTGCATGTCATCAAACTCAAGCAAAATGCCAGCTTCGTAGATGTTCCCCCCCTTTTCAGATATGATTAATCAATATACGTATCAGATAATTCTTCTAATTAATTTCGGGTTTCCTGCTCCTATTGCTGATAGGTTTTCTCATTATATGCTCTGAACTTATTTATCTATTTACCTTAGTTTATTTCATTGCAGAGGTTTTCTGCTGTCTCTGGGGCGACTCAAGTGGGTTATGATTTGAATGGGGAGAGGATGCCAGAGTTGAGAAGTGGAGCTAGAAGATCGAAACGACTTGGTGATCTTCAGCCTGCCCCACTGCCTGTTGATCAAGGAGAGAATTGTGCACAACCTGCTCCAACTAGAGCCAGGAGGAGGGTTGGAGGTGGAAGAGGACGTGGTAATGCCACAGCTGTAGCAAAAGGACCTTCACCAGCGGTACCCACAAGGCGAACTGCAGCTGGTCGAGGTCGGGGAGTAAGATTAATTAATCTTGACCCTGAACCTTGTGAGGTCCTGCCTGATCAAGTTGGACTAGGAGCCCCAGAACCCCTACGTGTTGAGGCAGCGGCCAACAATAAAATTGTGATGGAAGGTGGAAGTGCAGACAAGGTGGTTGGAGCTGAAGAGGAAGCTACCACGACCCCTATTCCTGAGAGGGTATCGCTTGATTGCATGTTCCTTATGTTAGTTGCATTAGTTTATTTCCTAAATTAATGATGCAAAGGCACTATTTTCAGTCATAATAACTTAGACTTCTATGGTCTTTAATGAATAGACTATAGTTGTCACGTTTATGATTTTCTTGTCAAATTCCCAGTTTTAAGAATTTTTCGAACTGAATCAAATAATGTTTGGACTGTTCTGGAAGCTTGAATTAGTGATGGTCTCTTTGATTTTAGATATTTCATAAATAATATTGTGCCATAATGTGTGTATTGAATTTATCTTGAACAGCATTGTGATTAACGTTCTTAACATCTATTTAATATAGATCTCTGAGTTTCTAATCTAAGATGGTTACTTTTTTCGTTGATTCAGGTTCAAGTTGGTACTTCTCCAATGTACAAGATTGAAAGGAAATTGGGTAAGGGTGGTTTCGGTCAAGTGTATGTCGGCAGAAGGGTAAGTGGTGGCTCTGATCGGACAGGTCCTGATGCAATTGAGGTATGATTTTGAAGTTTCTTCTCTCTTTCAGTGTGTTGATTTAATATTAGTTATGTGATATATGATGCCTCTCCGCTCGTTTCCTTATTTGAACTGTGTTTGCAGGTTGCACTGAAGTTTGAGCACAGAAATAGTAAAGGTTGCAATTATGGACCTCCTTATGAGTGGCAGGTCTACAAGTAAGTAATTTATGTTTTGTGTCTGAACAGGTTTGTGAAGCTTATTTCTTTCAAGCTTCAATTGTTAGTTTTTGTTTTCTAACTAGATATTGGGCCGTGCGCGTTGCATAGAATTTAAGTCTGGATGCCGCACTATTCATGACTCTCTGTACAATGTGGCTTTAATTTATATATATATATATATATATATATATGTTGATTCTCTCTTCTGGCTTCTTGTAATCTGTCAGTACTTTGAATGGGTGTTATGGCATTCCCTGGGTTCATTACAAGGGTCGACAAGGAGATTTCTATATTCTGGTGAGATATGATTTGAGATTTCTATATCCTGGACTTGCTTCATAGTGTCTAAAGGAAAAATAAACATTGCAGGTCATGGACATGCTTGGACCCAGTCTTTGGGATGTATGGAATTCACTTAGCCAATCGTAAGATTTGACCTGCCCCCTCTCTTTGCAATTTATACATGCACTTTGCATGGTTTCAGTTTCTTTACGTTTTTCCTGAATAATTCCTTACCTTCTGGACAGGATGTCACCAAATATGGTTGCCTGCATTGCTGTGGAAGCAATATCAATTCTTGAGAAGCTCCACATGAAAGGGTAAATCTCATTAATATCTTTCTTCTCTGTAGGGTTTATACTTCCTGTTATTTTGAATAGTTATGACTGATTGCTTTTGCAAACCCAAAAAAATCTTTTCATCAAACAAGGTTTGTGCACGGAGATGTAAAACCAGAAAACTTTTTACTTGGTCAACCTGGAACGGCTGATGAGAAGAAGCTATATCTTATTGATCTTGGGTTGGGTATGCTTTCCTTCCTGACAAGTCCTGTTTCTACTTTTTACATAGTGATTAACTTGTGCTACTCTACCAATAGAAGGTTTTAAGTATTTGGAATTATTTGATATATAATTCCTTCCATGTGTCATCTTCAGCTTCAAGATGGAAGGATGCATCATCTGGTCAGCATGTTGACTATGACCAGAGACCTGATATTTTCAGGTTCGTACATATGTCATTTGAGGTTAACATGTCTATTTTATTCTTTATATATTGATTATATGGCTTTTGTTCATAGGGGAACAATAAGGTATGCCAGCGTGCATGCACATTTAGGTAGGACAGGAAGTCGAAGGGATGATCTTGAGTCACTGGCCTACACGCTAATATTTCTCATAAAAGGGAGGTTACCGTGGCAGGGTTATCAGGTGCATTTTTATATAAATTCTTACTGCTTAATATATTGATTCGTCCAAGGTTTGGTTTTATATAAATGTTGTCCGTTCTTTTGACCTATATACAGGGTGACAATAAAAGTTTTCTTGTCTGTAAGAAGAAGATGTCCACTTCTCCGGAGTTAATGTGTTGCCTTTGTCCCGCCCCATTCAAACAGTTCCTTGAAGCTGTTACTAACATGAGATTTGATGAAGAGCCAAATTATTCCAAGCTTATATCTTTTTTTGAAAGCTTGATTGAACCATGTGTACCAATGAGACCGATCAGAATTGATGGAGCTTTAAAGGTTGTAGTGACAGCTCTGTCTTCATTGTTTTTATGTTCGTTTTCATTGATTTCAGTGATGAGTTTAATATCTGAATGCTAACCTCCTCCATGTCTATGTGCACAAATAGGTTGGACAAAAGCGTGGGAGGATGCTTATTAACCTGGAAGAAGATGAGCAGCCAAAGAAGAAAGTACGCATGGGGAGTCCTGCTACACAGTGGATTTCAGTCTATAATGCACGTCGTCCCATGAAGCAAAGGTTTATTAGACATTCTACTCAATTTGGCATGTTTAATTAAAAAAAACTAATCATGACATGCAAGTATATTATCATATGAAAAAGTTTGACAAATTGGTTACTTTTGATATGGGTGGGAAAGAAATATTGTTTTACTTTTGATATGGGTAGGAAAGAAATATTGTGAAGTTACACCTTAAAAAGTTTATTCATAGGATACCAGAAAGGTTTATGGTTTTATTCTTGGTACACCTTTTTTTTTTGTTTCTTTTTTCAACGGCAAATTAGTTTGAAGGGATAAACTATGGATGAGTTGTAACAATTTTGAAAGTTGTTTTTGCATCATACTTACAGATGGGTTTAATAGATTTTGATCTTTTAATCTCGCTTCTCTGGTATTGCATTTATGGCGTGATATTGCTTATTACTAATAATCTAAAAGGTAGCAGTGATGCTTTGTCATTCCTAGCATGACTCCCGGAATTGTCTTAGTTAGACTTTCCAATTTTATGCATTAGCTGGTATTGATAGAGTTCCCCTGGCTTGGCCTTAATGATTGTTCCGTGGGTGTAGGTACCATTACAATGTGGCAGACACAAGACTTCGTCAGCATGTAGACAAGGGTAATGAGGATGGGTTGTATATCAGCTCTGTGGCCTCCTCATCAAATCTGTGGGCCCTAATCATGGATGCAGGAACAGGTTTTTCTTCCCAGGTGTATGAATTGTCACCTGTCTTCCTGCATAAGGTGGTTCCATGATATATCTGTTTAATCTTTTATACAATCATGCATGACTATAGTATTATTGATATTGACATGATGGTAATTGGATTTCCATCAGGACTGGATTATGGAACAGTGGGAGAAAAATTATTATATCAGTTCAATAGCTGGTGCAACTAATGGGAGTTCCTTGGTCGTCATGTCAAAGGGTTAACTATCTGTGCTTCCCTTTTCTTCTATCATTTTATTAGGGATGCATACGCTATCTTCTACCCTCATTTGTTTTTTTTATGCTCTTTTATACTGTTTATTTATAGAGTGCTTTAACCCATTCCATAATTTTTTCAACAATTGTTGCTTGCCTTTGGTGCTCTTGCGTGATTTGTCTACATTTCCTGAATCCTTTCACCGGTATTGCGTTGTCCTTTGTTCTCTAGATTATACTTTGCAAACTTATATTTATGGGGGCCATTATTTGCCTTTGAGACAAATTTGATAGGAATTGGTTAGAACACATTGCTAGGCTTGGTAATCTGTATTACCATTTTTATAATTCACGTTCAACTAGTTTTTGTGGTTTAGAAAGCACTGTGGAGGTGTCAATCATTTTTCTCCCTTTCTCTCTAGTTTCTTTCTCTTCTTGGGGCCAATAGCCCATAGGATGGGCTTCTGTTTTTCTCTATTAACAAAATTTTAGGTTGATGAACTCTGGACCTGACTTTCATGGTTAATTGCGACATTCACCTGAGGTTTCTCCGTTGAAATGATTTGATTCAGTTAGGAAGGCTGACAAATCACAAAGCCAGCTTCTGTATGATTATAATCAGGGTTTACGTCATGAACTTTTTTTTTTTTTGGGGGGGGGGGGGTTGGAAAAAAGCCAGCGGCGTTAAATGCAATGTGTTGAATAATGCTTGTTGATTCGGTACTGAATCACCAACTAGTCGCCAATGCCTTAAGCTAGACTAAATTTTCTGGGTTCTTATTTATTTTCCCTCCTTGATTCTTTTAGGTGAGGTGGGTGGGTTTGTCAGCTGTGAAGCTTATGTTAGGCTTGCAATGGAAGTTAATTATAAAAATTATTTCACCTCTTTAATTGGCTCATAGGACAAGACCTTCTGATCTCATGATGTTCTTTCATTGTAGGAACTCCTTACACACAGCAATCCTACAAAGTGAGTGAATCATTTCCCTTCAAATGGATTAATAAGAAGTGGAAAGAAGGATTCCATGTTACCTCCATGACTACTGCTGGCAGTCGCTGGGGTGTTGTAATGTCCAGGAATGCTGGGTATTCTGACCAGGTATATAAAGTTTTTTAATCTTGATTTTCGGTTTTTAATTAATTTTCTTTTACCTGACTCATTAAACTAATCATCCATTTCCTATTATAATGATGCAAGGTTGTGGAGCTTGACTTTCTATATCCAAGCGAAGGAATACACCGACGATGGGAAAATGGCTACCGGATAACATCCATGGCTGCTACTGCTGATCAGGCAGCTTTTATACTGAGCATACCAAAACGCAAGCTGCTTGACGAAACTCAAGAGACTCTGCGCACCTCTGCCTTCCCTAGCACCCACGTAAAGGTATTCAATTATTTCCATTATATCCATTAGATGTTGGTTTGTTGTTTTAGTATTCTTGACAAACGTGTCAGCAGGTGATAGCATATAAATCCTGCCCTCGAAAAAGTAGTTTAAAATGATAAAAATATTCTGAAACTGCAATATTGTAATATCACTGTGTTGCCTCCCCTTTTACTAAAGTGGTAATAGTAATAGCTGATGTGCTGGTTTTGCAGGAAAAATGGTCCAAGAATCTCTATATTGCATCAATTTGTTACGGGCGGACTGTGTGCTAGTTTCTGGGACATGAATTTTGGCATATCCTTGGAAGAAAGGAATCAAAATCAGAAAGGTGAGAGGGCTTATGAGAAACATTAAGATGGAATGGGTTGCTTTTCTTTTGCCCTCAGTTATTGATGGGGATCCCGGGCCTTCCTGACGAATTTTTCCTCATTAATTGGTAAAGAACAAAAATGGAATGGGATAGCATATTTGATGTACCCCAACCAACTCCGGCCAATGGGAAAAGATCAGTTAAAAGTATTCTGATGTAATAGAAAGGCTGGCTAATCGGCCTTGTTCCGTGAATGTGCTTCAAACAATTTGCGATTTTGTATGTAATGATATATATTTCTTTACCATCTTTCAGCTCCATATATGATTGCCTTGGGTTTTGAAGCTCTTGCAAGTTCCCTTTTTCCTCAAAGTTCGTTCCAACTAAGGCTCTAGGTGTTTCTACGTGAGTGACGTTAGACCATATCAAGTTGTCTCACTTTAATATGCTAGCTTAATGCTAAGCAAGAAGTTTAATACAATCGATTAAAATACATGAAAAGCCATTTTTCATTGGTTGGTTTTTGGGGCTGCTTTTGAATATCCTGGTCAAATGAAGTTTGTGAAGTTCCGCATTCGTGTTTTCCTTGTGTGCTTTTAGTTTCCACTATGACATGTAAATCTTTTGGGAATAACTGGTTGTCTCAGAAAACTGACCATGTGTAATGAGGTGTGTTTGTCTGGGGTGTATTTGCCATCGACAAAGTGCTTACGTTTGCTTGTCTTGAATTAAAATGTGTTGCATGTGCTTAGCCTAAAATATACATGCTTTTTGTGCCAAAAATAATCTTAAATGCTTCGCAAAGTTAGCATACGCCTTCCATATTCATTGTATTTCATGGTACCAATAATAACGTTAAATCTCTCGTGCAATGCTTAAAAAAACTACCCGTGCATTAAAGAAGGTCCAAAACATTTCCCTCGTGCAATGCTGAAGAAAACTGCCCATGTATTAAGGAAGGTGGGTGTGACTGCTGTGTTCATCTCGAATATTCAACTGAAAAACAGATTTTGAGAGAAAAATTTAACTGCTAAATGGGAAACATATGCATACGTTGCTGATGAAATTTTTGGATGTTTCCAATGTTTTTTGGTCAATGTTTTTCATTCTTCGCAGATGAGGAATTTCTGAAGACTCCAAAAATTAGATTATCTTCTTTTAGTCCAGTCTAAGTAGGAGCCCAATTTGTAGCCCAACCATTATTTGGGGTTTAAAATTGACCCAAGTAAGCTTTAGTGTCTAGCCGCAAAGATGTAAAACCCTAAACCCTGCTAAGCCCCGGTCACAAAAAAAAAAAAACACTACTAAGCCATGACGGCGCACTGGCCGGCTACTGTTGTAGACCTTTTGATTTGCGAAAGATGAGACCTCCGAGGGGCGGTCGCGACGGCGGATTTAGAGGTGGCCGTGATAGTGGCCGAGGAAGAGGTGGCCGTGGCGGCGGCGGTCGTGGTGGAGGCGGCTTTCGTGATGAAGGCCTGCCCACCGAAGTAATAGGTTTGTCGCCTCGACCTTCTAGGAACTAGGATACGTTGTCAAATTCCGTGTTTTGCGTTGAAGAAAGTGTCGTGGCCTGTTTTCAATTTTGGTTCTAGGAAATCGCATGGAATGATGATCGGAAGCTATTCACTGGCTATTCAAATTCCCTTGCTTCTAGAAGCAATTGAACACCACGGCCTACGGCCAGTGTCCAACTCGTTTTTTACGGATTTTACACCCGCCGAAGGGGGAAAAAAACAATTGTACTTATTTTTCTTTTTTCCAAGCCTCTTGGGTGAGCCAATGAGCACTGTATTTTAAAGAGGTTCTTTGACATGTGCAGAGGTCTCAACATTTCTACATGCATGCGAGGGAGACGCAGTTACAAGGCTCACAAATGAAAAAGTTCCCATGTTTAATGCTCCTCTATATCTGCAGAATATGACTCAGATTGGAAAAGTTGATGAAATATTTGGCCCCATAAATGAGCTGTGAGTTCTTGTTCTTTGTTTTGGCTTGTTGATTTCTTCTAGTGTTTTGTCTATTTTTAGAAGTGAGATATAATTTCGTATTCAATTGCACTGTTGCAGTATTTTTCAATCAAGATGATGGAAGGGATTGTGGCAACTTCGTATTCATCTGGAGACAAGTTTTATATTGATCCAAGGAAATTGTTGCCTCTTGCTAGATTTCTTCCACAACCCAAGTATGTTTCTCTTACATCTCATTGCAGAAATAACCTGCTCGTTCACTCCACAATTAGTGTGATTTCCAACATTTCATAAATATTTGAATTTGTGATTTCCAATATCCTATGCTATTTTCTAATTTTAACTTTACCTGGTAGGTGGAGGCTTATAAAATACGATGATGTTAAATACGATGTAAACTTAGTTACTTTGGTTTTGCCCGTCCCCTGATGTATTTATGTAGTATTTTTCTCTAACTAGGAGAAGGAAAACTAGTAATTATACTATGATTTGATCAATGGTCTGCTTTGTTGGGAATGAACGGGTGAGCTTGATTTTTGAGTTCCTTTATTGGTTGCTTTACCCTGTACATCCCGGATTTTGTTTATCTTTATGGACTTGCTGGAATGTCATGTATGATCATCTATCCATGTGAGAAAGTATATCAAAACGGCATTCTTTCTCATTTTTCAAGTCATTTCTCATGTATTTGAATGCTTTGATCTCATTCATTTCGCACCTTGGGAGTGGGGTTCTTCCTTGCGAGACTTACAGTCTATTCATAGTTTTTAATGTTTCATACTGTTAACAATTTTCATGGATATGAAAGGAACTAGGAAAAGGTTTACGATGTTTTTTTATTTGTGAGACTCTTGCTGCTAACTTCACAAGATCTTCCAAGTGAAATCCTTGATAAGTGGAGCCTTAAGCAGCTACTGTTTTACCTCTATACAGCCTTAAGCAAGGGATGCTTGTACTCTGATCCTTATAATCCTTGCTTGCTTCAGTTGGTTCAGGAAGCTTTGACATGGGGATGCAATGTAATAGCTGGGTGGAAGGGATTATCCTTTGACTATTGGATAATTATTTATCAAGCGGGATCCTTTGTCCCTTACCGTAGTAGCTAGATGGTGGGCTAGGTCCTTTTGCCTAGATGTGCTATTATAAACCTAGATGGCATTGTCCTGCTGTTTTTGTTTAATTTTTACAGTCTCTCCCTTTTCATTGATGCAATTCTGTACTATACAATCGGCTCTCTGTGACTTGTGTGGCTAAGGGGGTGTTTGGATCACCCAAGAAGCACTTTTAAATTGTGCTTTTACTCAAGTCGAGACAACTTTTTTTATATATTTATTTCGTATATTATAAAATTATTTTTAAAACTATGGTTTCGTTTCTATCCAAACATCAATCTCACTATCAACTGCAGTGGTTGCTTAAGCTTTATACTTGTATATGCCATGCTGACATTGCTGGTTAATGTTCTGGGGTCATTGGAATTCAATCAAATTGAACATGATTGGTTGGTTGCTGTTGCAGGGGTCAGCCACAAGCTTCTAGAGCTGGAGGCCGGGGCAGAGGCCGTGGTGGAGGCAGAGGCGGCGGCGGCGCAGCTTCTTCCGAGGAAGGGGTGGCCCAAGGGGTGGGAGAGGTGGTCCTCCTAGGGGTGGTGGTTTCAGGGGAAGGGGGAGATCGTAAGAGACGTTTGTGTAATTTTAAGGTGCTTGAATCATTTTGTTTTGAAGAGAAGAAAGGGGCCCCAATGAATGGATTGGAGGCTGAAATGTTTCTCAGGCCTTTGATAAGTTCCATAGCTTCCTCCTGTATGTAGATTTGAGTGAGTCACTGATTGCAAGATAATCGAGACTTGTACTACGTAATGTCCAATGAATGTACTATTCTTGTGTCACGGTTATATTGATGCAACCACAAGTTGTTCTTGGATATTTTGTGCGTATTCCCGATTCAGACTCTATCAGAAAGTTTTGAGCTGAAGATCATATTCCGCAGTTGGGGATTAAGAAGTTGTAGTTGTTTTCAATAAAATAAAAAACTAAAATATATAATTTAACATGATGCAGGCACATTAAAAAAGTTTCCGGGGTTGAGCATTGATCGAAACCAATTCCATCTTCATAGCTTCTAAAACCACCGGTTGCGATCTGGATGACACAAGCCTCGCACGCGGAGGGTCTATAGCAATTTTATTTCAGATTAAGGAAATTGACATCATAACAGGTGAATAAATTATATTAGGCGGACATGCCTTTTGTTTTGATAACTCAAAAGGCATAAATGAACCTAATAAAGCTGAGGTGGAGGTTATAATCCACTCATCGCCATGAAAACAACAAAAAATTGTCATGCTAACAGAGACCAGAATGTCAAGATTCTTCAGTTTTTATTCAATGCTGCAGCAATCATAGAATGATGATATCAAGCTTCCCACCCTCTGAGGACTGTAGCCCGAGCTACACGGTTAACCGCGAGGGTGAAGGCTCCCATGCGAAGATCACAGTTGTGGGTTTTGCACATCTCTTTCACATCTTTGAAGCCCCTTGTCATGTACGTCTTTAGCTCATTGTTCACTTTCTCTTCATCCCACATGAACCCTTGGATGTTCTGCGCATCATAAACCCATCTTTTCAATGTCTTTCTACAGAATATTCTACTGTCAACTTAACTGCGAAATCTCATAATTTACCTGCACCCACTCAAAGTAGCTAACTGTAACTCCTCCTGAATTTGCATATATGTCTGGAAGAATTACAACCCCTTTCTTTTTCAAAATCTGCAGAGTAGCCTAGTAGTTAAGAACACTATTTCACCTTCCTCGTTCGCTTTTAACCTTGGAAGAGAAAACATACACACTGACCTCATCCGCCTCTGGGTCAGTTGGGTGATTTGCTGCTTCAATAATAAATTTCGCTTGGATTTCATTTGCATTTTCCCTTCAAACAGAGAGGAAGTTGAAATCAGTCTATTACAAAGGTACTAAACTAAGGAAAGGGAAAAAGCAAAAAACAAAATACTCTTACTATTTTTAAATTTCACGAGTATCTTGTTTGCCTGAGGGAAGAACAAAAGACTTGTTCAAGGAAAAGTACCTATTAATGACTCCTCCAAGAGCTGCAGGGATGAGAACATCGCAGTCCTCAACCAATACTGATTTGGCATCTATTGGATCACCACCATGGAATCCCTTAATGCCTCGATGCTCTCTGGAATGCTTGAGCAGGCTTGGTATGTCAATTCCATTGCTGTTCTTTATGGCACCTGTAATGTCACTCACGGCAACTATCTTCCCACCTTTCTCACTTATCAATTGTGCGGCCCACGACCCCACATTGCCGAAACCCTGAATTTATTTCCTCAAATTTATCACAACACCAAATACATAACAAAACTCTTCTTTTTTCTTCATTCATCATTACAATCAGCAGTGTCTTCAAAGTTCAAACTGACGTCGCCTTAAAATGCTTGCAACATCCAATAGTAATAATACAAATACCAATTTGAGCCAAAAAAAAAAAAAAAAAAAAAAAAACTGCACGAGACGTACCTGGATGACAAACCGTTGTCCAGAAATGCTCTTCCCATGCTCGTTAAGCAGAACCTCTGTGGCAAAGAGGACTCCCCTTCCTGTGGCCGCATCTCTGCCGAGAGATCCACCAAGATCCTTTTGGGAAATTTAGAAGAAAAGGAGAATTTTTTTTTATTAAGCATGATGATTGCATGAGACTCACAATTAAGAGGAATAATTTACTTACAATAGGTTTTCCAGTCACAATTGCAGGAGAATAGCCATGAAACTTTGAGTACTCATCCAGTATCCATGCCATAGTCTGCATAACCAAGCAGAAAGACAATGCTAAATTTCAAAATCAAATTTAATACATGTGATACACAAGATCCTGAGCATTAGTAGAATTTACAACAAGAAGCAGTAAATGGACTGGGCTAAAACTTTATACAGACAAACCTGTGGTCCCGTTCCCATATCAGGTGCGGGTACATCTGTGTGAATTCCGATCAGATCGTGAATTTTCTGGGTGAAAACTCTAGTAAGCCGTTCCAATTCTGACACACTTAATTGTGAAGGGTTGCACCCTATTCCCCCCTTGGCACCACCATACGGTATATTTGCGACAGCTGTCTTCCATGTCATTAGTTGTGCTAAAGCATTCACTTCATCTGGGTCAACCTAATTAGTCCAAGAAATTCTGCGGGTAAGAACAGGGATTTAAAGCACACAGGGTAACACAAAAATCATATCAAAGGTTCGCAGGATGATTTCAATTAGAGGGCGGGTCACAAAAATACTCGTAATTTTTCGTCCTGTCATTCTTGTGATTCCTTTATATACTTTAACTAAATTCATCATATTTCTGGCAAAGTAACTGAGATTTTGAGTCAAAATCACAATATATATGTATATATAACCTCAGGATGGTATCTGATTCCTCCTTTCATTGGCCCTCTGGCATTATCGTGTTGAATTCTGAACCCAACATATGATGCCAAGGTACCATCGTCTTTAGGAATGGTACACTCAACCTGCATTTTCATTCAACAAATTGAAATATGCGAATGAAAACACGCCAAGTCAGAATAAAGTGCTAGTATAATTTCAAGGGAAACATAGAAGAAATCTTACTTGCCTTGATTTCTCTGAAAGGGATAAGTAAGCTTTTCTCAAGCTTAGAATCCAAAGCCAAGAGCCGAGAGGCCAGTTTGAAGTTTCTGTTTGTGGCTACTAGCGCATTCATTGTTCCCCCACGGCAAACCGAAAATCTAAGACAAGAATCAGTCTACTGGTCAGAGATATATGAGGATGCCAAAAAAGGGCTTACAGTATCTTTATTGTTACGGAATACATGTATCTTTAAGCATACATATATGTTAAGCGGGTGGATCAGAGAACAGATCAATCCGCCCAACTGTTTTTATTAGAAAAGCCAGCGATATGTAAGAGAGCCACGTATAGTCAATGTCAGCAATAATATCCTATTAAGAGGCGGCTAAACGATCATATGGGAAAACAAAATGGATGAGTACCATCAGTGTACGATGCGTGTGGTTTTAGAGCAAGAAATTCATTATTAGTAAGCTGGAAAAACATGATATCTAAGGGCTGAATAAAGATGGTTATAGCTTATAGTTTCGTTTGCAAGACACGGTTCACTGCGGCAGTTTATCTTATGAACCAGTCAGTTGCCTAAGTAAAATATTGAAGACCCAACTTTAACATTCTACAGGAGAAAAAACTATTATTTAGTTCAACGAAGTTTACATGTTTTGTCAGGGAGATTTAAACTTCTTTAGATCTCTAATAACATTCTAATAGAGAAAACCTGTTCTGAAAAAGGACCCAGTTGCATAGTACAAAATTACAGATTAAACTTTCTGCTAATTCACAGCTGATCTGGGTTCATGATTACTGCCTTCTTAATGTATTTAAAATGAATTGTTCGACCAGCACCCTTTCTGTTAACACGTCATACCATATTATTGGGCCAAGTGTTGCTGCAATTACCAAGAAACGATCACGAGAGAATCACCCATTGACACACCAAGAGGTCAGCACCTAAGGGGTTTCTATATTATGAATTTGCATTCCCAGAGGCTCCAAAACCATCTCAGGAGGTGTTATACAGTTCAGGTATAACACAAGATACTCTAACAAAGGGACAAAATGAGTTGTCACTAGCGGGAGATTTATTTTGTTTATAGTGATTGAAGCTAAGAGAATCACATTCATTGCTTTCCGGAGCCTCAAAATTGTCAATTCAGATCTCCGATATTAAGGAGTATATTTTATTTATCTAAACACAAACGCATCTCATTTCCACTATTGCGGAAGCATGAATTCTTGCAACATAATATTTTATTACAGATTCATAAAGAAACATACAAATCGTCCTAAACTATTGGCCATATGCTTGCCTTTCACGATATTCTATCACTACTATTGATCACGCAAACCCTTCTCCCTGATATAGCTTCCACCTCGACAACAAATATGGAAAAAAAATTCTTTCCTTTTCTGTTTAATTTATGAAAAAATTCCCCTAGTTGGGAATTTTTTTCTGCTATTGTATTTTAAAGGCCTAGCTCTGAATCGAATAACTTCTCCCAAAGAACTCTTGGGTGGCACGTAAAATAACATGTGATGCTAGGTGTCCCTGCCAACTTAGCTTTTACTATTTCATCCCACCCAAATTCAACGAAGATAAAGTAAAAGTGCAGACATAGTCGTCCTAAAATTATCATCATGTTTAGCAGAAAAATAGAGGAGAAGGTTGTGCCTGGGTTATAAGCAGGCAGCTTCACATAGATGAGAAGATAATTGAAATGAAATAGTGACAAAGGTCAAAGGTAAAAAGCCTTTATTATTGATCAGCCACGCTTTAATATCGAACTTTGGAGCGCCATTTTTGGGAGCTACACTTTCCTAGGCCATAAACCATTGTTTCACAAATTCAACAAGTGGGATGGAAAAGAAATTAAAAACCAGATGCCGTTTCCAACGCGGCTTTCGTATGGCGTTTCCCCCACTTTTATTAAAATAAAAAATTATCAATAATTATACAGATAAAAAGAAACGTTTACAATAGAAAAGTCGTTTGGGTAGGTGAACAATTTAATATTCAAAGGATAACATTATCCCTAACTGCAGGACACTGGAGGAGGCAGATTGAAGTTTATGGTCCCACTTCCAAGTTAATGCATTCCTTGCACATATCCAATCCAGGTCAAGCACACGTCAGTTTCCTATATATTTTATGTGGAATGGACCCCACGAAAAATTGATAATATTTGATAAAGTATATTTAAAAAAATATGTTTGTTTTCACTACGCCAGAAAGGCAGAAACAAGCACCGACTTTTGTTATTAAAGCCAAGCCATAATCTATATACTGGAATTGAAACAGAGAGTTTTGATCATCTTCTATGTTACCGTTCAGAAAAAGTAACGATGTAATGGAAATGCATCAAATCATTGTGCTAAGGGATAATATTCATAAATCACCAGGTGCTTGTTTCAGCCTTTCAATGGGAGGGAGTAAGAACTTCGATCGACGACAGATGCTAAAAAGTTAGGAAACATACCAGGAGACAGGATGTAAGTCGGAGCGGGAAAATGCTGAACTGAGATCAGTTTGAGGGTGGATTTGATCGAGGGAGACTCCCAAGGTCCGACACCTGATAAAATTTGGGGATCTGTATTTATATATAGAGGGAGGAGAAGCCCGAACTCTGCGAGAATCAGAATTGAATTCCCAGTGGAATCTAATTCAAAAGCAAACTCCTTGCAAACACCAAATCCGCCCAAAACAACTCTTGATCAAATCAAGTGCCGATGTGCCTACTTTCGTCAGAATTACAATTCGCAGAAGGAATACGATGCTTATTTGAGGACGTAATATCCACTAGACAGCATATATCAACTCAAGCTCTATTAACCCCTCGCATTCTGTTCCTCACAGACACTTTGCAAAACACTTTAGCATCGCTCACAATGACGAACGGGTCGCAAGGGAACGTGGGTGATGGGTTTTCCTGCAACATGATTATATATACAAATGGGTCGGCAGGTACGTGAATCCAACGCGATTCCCACATAGCCCAGCCATCTTTTTTTTTTTTTACAGTGTTTACAAAAAGGGTTAATAATGGACTCCTAGTAATGACATGATTACTTTGAAATTTGAATTTCCCCACACAGACATAGTGGTTTTTTGGTTTTCTGAAACGTCGCCTTTTGAAGTATCGTCATCCAGAAAAGATGGCACCACAAAATACGGAGGATTAAAGGTTCATCAAGATTAATCTCTCTTTACCAGATATTTGGTGTTTTCTGAATAAGCCTCTACCAAATTTTCTTTACCTTGTTTGGTTTTTCTCTTTCACCCTCCTTTCAAAATCGGACGTTTTGCCTTTCCTCTTCAGAAGGGGCCCATAGAAGGCGATTATGGAAGAGCGAATTACGCAGCTTCTTGCAATGAGCTGTCCATTTCTTCCTAGTCTAAAAGTCACCAACGGTTTGAAATTCTATAAAGAAGCAATGCTTTGGCTTGGAATATCTTGCTCGGCTACACCTTACTTGCAGAAAAATAACCATGTTTCTGGTGAGTGATGGAGCAGAGTGATTATCAAAAGTCTATTTTAATTTAATTTCCGCTTATCTAAACGAAGACATAACCTTTGGAAACTCCAAGGACGGAAATTTTGTTTCTAAATTCCTATAGAATTTTGAACGTCATAGGGTAATGCAACGTAAGAAAGCAATATCGGAATCAGTCACATGATTCAAGAGAAGGCATGAACGTTGTGTATTCCCACGTGTAACTCCGCCTATCTTTTGTCCTGTCCCGTAACAATTTTGCTGACTCGCACAGAATTCGAGTTTGCGTAAGCCAATAACCGAGCACATCCAAAGTATCTGGAGGCGAAACTGTATTTGGTCTCTGCTTTTCTATCACACCGACGTAGGCCAAGATCGAAGTTGGTACCCTTCCTATTTTAACATTATCATTACCCTTATTCATTTTCACCGAAAATAAAAATGCAAATTCTCTTTTTATTAGTTGCTTCATGAACCGGTCAAAAAATTCAAAGTTTCCTTTCACTGTCCAGGGAAAAAGACAAAAGCTTGCATGATTCACGACCCTGGAATTCGCTCTCACAGCCTACCAACTTGATAAAGCCTTCCAACCATTTTCCTTTCTTGACCGCGAAAGTGAATTACACGTTAAAAAAAAAAACGAATCTTGTGCATATCTTTTTAAAAGAAGCGCGTGATAATGCTACAACTTTGTTTTACCATGTTGTGATGAAGTAAAAAAAAAAAACTAACCAAGAGAGGAAAGGACAAGATCTTTTCCACCGAAAAAAAAAGGACAAGGAAGAAATTTAACTTACAACCCACCAAGGCACATCTTATCCTTCTTCTATCTGCAGAATCTTCGACTTAAAATGCATGTACCTGAATGCAAAATTCTACACATATTATACGCCAATCAGGTTAAAGCACTGCAGCAACAAACGGTGAGAGAGAGGATTCCATTATTCTAACCATTAGAGTTGATGTTCCCTGATTCCGAGGCAGTATACGTTGCTCAGGATCACGATCAACAACTAAATATAACGTGTAACACATTCAAGTGTAGAAAATCATGGTTTCAACTTTTAACACTCTCTCTCTCTCTCGGTTGGGGGGTGTCCTGATGACATTTTATTGGCTGTCTGAATACTGGAAGTTCCTTGCTCTGTGCCTGCGTCTCGTTTAAATAGGAAACAAGAGGAATATATTTGATGCGTAATCACAATGTTTCTGGCATCAGAACAAATTGATAAAATGAGAGGGAATAAAGTGTAACTTTGCTGGACCAGAAGAAAGCATGTTTCTTTTTCTTTCCAGTTTCCACTAGTACAACTGGAAAAGCAGAGGAGACTTCATTGTTGTTAAAAACAGGTTGAAGTGAACTCAATAGTCCCGATGAAAAAGAAAATTTAAAAACTCAAGAATTAAGATGACAGAGTTGATGAAAGAAAATAAATAAATCCAACACATTGATGAGGGAATCTTTAGATGGAATTCCTTATCAGAATCTACTTTGTATTTCTCATCTGCCTTTCCACAGGCACGGGATGGATTACCTTGTCAGTGGGGCGAGTTATCAGATACGTCTCTCTTGCATTGTGTGCGCTTTTACGAGCAATTTTTTCCCCCCTTCTTTTTCTTTCTTGCCTCAAAATTAACAAGAAAATCAAAAGCAATTTTTTGACTTAATTCTGTGGAAATTTTTTTTTGGCGGGGGATGTTTCGAATAGTCAGTTTATGCACGACCCTTCTCAATAAGACAGAATGAAAAATTTAAATATTTCAATAATTCAAGTACATTCATTGAATTAATCATAAAATTTTTTTTGCCAACAATCAATTATAAAAAATTAATTTCAAAAATAGAAAATATTTGATTGGAATATAAGTACTTAAAATGAGTTCGACAAACCAAAAATAATTCTGAAGTCAAATAAACTAACAAATGTCCCACCGGACCCATTTTTGTCAGCAGTGCATATGATGCCCAATTTTTTTGGGCCGGGATATGATGGCCCAAGTGATTCCATTAAAAGCTGGAAACAGAGAACACAAGCCCATAAAAAGTTGGTCCAGGCCCAGACGAAAACCCACCCCATATTTTGCCGCGTCCCTGTTCTTAGCCACCGACAAGGCGTTCTCGCTCTTATCTATTCATAAATTCAGTCAGCTTCGGAGGATTTTAATTTTTGGTCCCGAGCGGGAAACGTGGGATCTAGAAGATAATCCCATAAGTAGTGGGTTCAGCTGGATCCCACCATGTAATGAATGAGCACCTTTTTTTTTAATTTTTAATAGTGAGAAGTCAGAAGGGGATATAAAATTATTATGAGGCTGAGTAATGGCTGAATGGCTAATGAACTAAATAAGTAAATACTCCTCCGGTCCTAATTATAAGACCCAATTGACTTATTTGAGGAGATTAAGGAAGCAAGTTAAGTTGGTTATTTATAATAAATAAGTGTTGTTATTCCTAAAATATCCTTGCTAATTAAGTATATTGGCTAAAACTATCATTATTAGAAGGATTATCTTGGAAAAAAATGCATAAATATAAGAGACAAAATGGATTGGGTCTTATAATTAGGACCAAATAAAAAGTCAAATTGGGTCTTATAATAAGGACCGGAGGAGTAATAATTATGCAGATACAGGGAAGCACTGAGCCACTTTGGCTAACAAAGAAAGGAAGCGGTTTAGTTGTGGCTCCAGTCGCGGCGCTGGAGGAGGCATCTTCGGAGCCAAGGCTTCAGTCCGTAAAACAAAGTCCCAGTTTAAGCTACGACGCTGGGTTGGACTGGAGTCAAGGGTTAGTTGTCCTGCCCTTGGATTGTGGGTGAGCCCAACCCCTTTCCTAAAATTTTGTCACCAAAAAAGAAAAAGGAAGCGGTTGGTGAATGGTGAAGCCAACTTCTTTGACATCGTAAACAACAAAAAGTCGCATAGTGGTTGAGAATTTTCCACTCTAAACAACGCACGCGTCTTTCCTCCCTTTTCCTTCATATTATTGCCATCGAGCCGCCCACGTTCACGCTTCTCTTTCTATTATTACTATTCGGCTTCTTTCTCCAGAAATCTCCACCTTTGAATCTCCGCCTTCTTCTCTTTCTTGGGGCCTTGGAGGAAGCTATGTGCCCTCTGAGGTTTGTCTTGGTCTTCTTTTCCGCCGTGCTAGCGGGTTATTTTGCGTGGAGGACGGTGCGTTCGTCGCCGGCGCCGAACGCTCACATCGCTTCCGATGAATCTTCTGTTGAAGAAAAAGCTCCCACGAAGAATGATTTCAATTTGAAAGAGGTGCGCTTCTTCTTTATTTTTCGATTGGTTCTTTGTTATACTTTCCTATCTTTGACGAGTGACAACAATGCCTTTTGGGTTTCAGGCGATCCAGAACGGATTCTGGGTATTCGTCGACATGGCCAGTGGGAGGTATCTCTGGAGAAATCTGAAGGCTGTCAACGGTGACACAGAGCAAAAAAGCTCTTAGAACTAGGGTCCCCATTGATCGTCTTGCCCAAATATGTACAATCTTATCTTCCTTATTTTCTCGATCTTTTTCGGACATAGATGGCTGTACTGTTCTTTATGGAAAGGGAAGAGGTGAAACTTTGGGGGATACTCATTGTAATTTTTTTCTTTTTTTGGACAAATGATTTCTCTGAAAAATGTCCATGTTAATTTTCCGAGGCCCGACGACTGATCTGCCCCAGTTTTTGTTTTTATTTTTATTTTTTTTTCAACGCCAAGAACTGCGTTATTCAATTTCCTAGAAAGATTCCTTATTTGGTATAAAAGCAGGCTGCTTCCAACAGATCCCTAATAATACATACGGAAATATACGTACAACACTTGATTAAGAAAAGAGATGAAACCATGCATGGCAGTAGAATCATGGTGTTTATATTTATAGGTCAGATTGTAGCTTCATAGACATGTAGATAAGAGTTAGCAAAGCCCCTTGGGGAAGAGGGGCATACCTTGCAAGATAGGACCCAACCCACATGGCTACCACCACCAGTGAAACTACACTACTACTGGTTTTTCCACAAACCCAACTTGCAAATGACAAGCATAATGTTAGCAATATGCCCCCCCTACCACCCAGAATCCATGCCATTACATAACCAATTTTATAGCCAGTATCCAGCTTCCTGTCGAACAATGCCATTAGACTGCTAAATGTGAGGGATAGTCGGGATCCAAATGTTTGGAACAATAGCAGGGACATGAATGCAGATCTCAGAACTTCGAAGAAGGAACCTCTCTCCTCTAATTTTTCTTCTTCATTCTCCTCTTCCTCCTCTGTTTCACTGCTGTTATAGTAGCCCTCGTTGACGTTGTAGTGCTCCCAGTATGCTTCATTACGCATTTTCTGCCTCAGTTTGGCCCACCTATACATTCTTATCCCATCCTCAAATTCAGTGCTGTAACTCCATTTTTTCCTGTAGGGCTGCTGGCCAATTTTTAGAGACCGATCATACTCATTTCTTGTTACCTCATTGGAGAGTACCTGTTTTAAGGATAAAAGTAGAAATTACATCTGGGCTTCAGAAAAGCACACATGCCAAAAGGTGAAGTCAGAGCAAGAGACAAGCCTAAATTGTTTAGGGAGTCAGGGAACTTCAAGTCCTTTCTAAAGCGGTTCCTAATTGCAGGATCTTTTCCATTCCGAGGGAAGAGTACGTTTTCAGTGGTTTCAGCTTGAATTTAACATGAGGGTGAGGGAATGATTTTGACGTAAGATGGGCTATTGCTCAGAAGTAAAGGAAACAGTCAGACGTCTGAGGGTTTGTAGAAGTCCTCTTACTGAACTAAAATTATTTTCCCTGATACATACATTTCTATATTGCGAGTAAAATGGTAAATGGGGTATTGCTCACTTCATATGCTTGACGAATGCTCTTGAACAATTCAGCAGCTTGTGAATCCTTGCTAACGTCAGGATGATACTGCAATTACAGCACAATCACAGTCAAGGAGAACTTGTTGATCATAAGTCGGAATTGAGGTCCAAATAAAAGAGACACAAGGGAAGAGGGGCAACTGATGAAACTGTCATTCCCTGAATAACACATCATTTGTATTCATTTCCCTATCCATTAAGTAGAAAACCCTTTGTAAATAATGGAAATTTTCAAGGCCGGAATTGTTAAAATATTTTAAAATATTCAGGAATTCATTATGATGAAAACATCAAAGTCCAAACTATGGAATATATAAGACTAAGGCAAACAAGCTCTGTCAAGAATTGATCAACTCTCACCCTTCTCTCCAGATCCATCAATCCTCATGTCCTATCAAACCCAAAAAATCAATCTTAAGGCATATCAATACATCATTTAAATAAATGATCAAGGAATAACTTTCTCCTTTCTTTGGTTATCATAAAGCTTCATTGAAATGAGAATTGACAGAGTCGCCTGGTGGTTCAGGGTTAGTTGTGCATGTCCTTAGCGGAAGGGTGCATGCTATAATAAAATGACGACACCCAGATCATTACAGTTTCTATATTCACACTCAACTTCCAGGCCAATCACACATTCATCCCTTAAGCATACAGCTTCGGCCCGTATCCTGGAATTCCGATTGCGTAGAATATTTCCTAGGCTAGATGCTAAATATTTGGGTCAGTTTTACTTTAAAGACAACCAATTCAGCGTTCACATAACTCTGCCGCAAGGTTCAAATATTTTCCGTTCTACTGAATGTCGATGCATCTAGACAAGCGCAACAAATGAAATTAAAAAATTTAACAAATTTTCTAGAAATGACTGTAAAGTATGACTATGAAGGTTATCTAATATTCAATAGCTCTCGGCAAAGGCCGGAAGCCATGAATTTGTTATCTCAAACTCTGAATCCAAAGTCTCTAACGTCCATACTTCCGATTGTGGCCTATCACTGACCCAATTCCCCAGATTTGAAAAAAAAAAAAATCAGAACATACTTGGAATACGAAGTGAAGGCACGTAAATCCCTAATACTTCAGTAGGAAGGAAATAGCGAACCTTGCGAGCGAGAAGGCGATAAGCCCTTTTGATATCAGCGGCGGTGGCAGTCTGATCAAGCCCCAACACGACGTAGTGGTTCTGCTCGCCGTTGATTGCGGCAGCCGAAGACGATGCTACAAAAAGTGGACTCCACCAGTGACCGTGGCGGAGTCGCCGGTGCCGACGGTTATTCCAGCTGGGTGGAGCAGCGATGAACAGATTGGAATCGATGATGGAGTTGAACCCGCCACCACAACCAGCGATAGGGATGGGTCCCACCAAAAGGTGCGCTTGCATTATCGTTCATGAATAAGAAGCCCTCCTCTTTGCTCTCAGATTTCAAACACCGACAAAATAACGCATTTTGACGGGAGCCCTCAACAGTGTATCTGACCCAGCAAGGGAATTACAGGTTCTTGGCAAAAGGATTTTGACAAGAAACAAAACTATAATTTAAAAATATTTTTATAGTATACAAAATAAATATATAAAAAAATTTAATTTGATTTACAAAAAGATATTTTTAAAAGTGATTATTGAGCAATCCAAACACTCTTTAAATTATGATTCAGGATCTGGTTTGAAAAATAATTATAACCGAGGATTGTCAAGGGAAAAAAATTCAAAATTTATGATAATCAAGAGTAAGAGATTTGTTATATATATATATATATATATATATATTTCACAGCTGATTAATAAATAAAACAGTGTTAATTAAAAAAATGGTTTATTTGTTCGTTAAAGTAGATTTTGTTTATTCAGAGTGTTCAAACCTCAAAGGAGTAAGAATGAGTCCGTTTTAGAACAACTTATAAAGCTTATAAGCTGTTTTTTAATAATAATTTATAAAATATGAGATAAATATGTGAGATAAATTTTATCTCGGCTTATATAAAATATATTTATAAGAGATTTTTTAAATCCTGTCAATCAGGTACTATGTCTTTCGAAATACACTGCTCGATACACTGCTCATCACGCAAGCCTCCCACATCACGGATTGATTCCTTATTCATTGATTCATGGAAACGCCCGGCAACCCGGGAAGGAAACCCCACAATGAATCCCCAAAATCTCATACAGTAAAGCCCAAGGCCTCGCTTCCCTTTTGTTACCTGATCTTTTTTTAATTATTTCACATTAATTAAAGAATATTGTGGTTAAAAGTTGTTGATTATCAAAATCGTAACAAATTATAATGTTTTCGTTTCATCCTTATCCATAAGAAATGCTCAGACCCCTACATTGCATGTGGACTCCAGTCATGTGAAAATGCTATGCTGAGATTGGCTTGTCTTGTCAAGCCTCTGCCTCTTATTTCAAGAAAAAGTACAGTGGCCTGTTTTTTTTTTTTTTTGGTGAAGAGTGCCTGTTTAATATCAGCAAGAAACTACCCACCTTGTTATATCTTATATTTTGTTTGTTAAAATCATTTATAGGCATGTGTTATGTAAATAGAGATAAAACTGTTTTTATATATTTATTTTGTATTTTATAAATTACGGTTAAAATAGGTCTTTAGTTTTTGTTCTTAAGGCGTGGGTTTCGAAGGAAATGTACTTGTTCTCAGAAATCTATTCCACGACCAACATTTCGTATGTTAAATTTTTAAACTTCATAAGGAAATGAGACGGGGAAAATTTGTAGGTTAATTGAAACATTTAAGAAAAGAATAACACCACAACACACACAACACGCCTTCTTCTTGTTTTGGTGGTTTTTGAGGACAGCGACGACGGCACCTCAATTATTTATTCCTTTTAAGATTATAACAACCAAAAAAATTCCCTCCCTCAATTATTTATCCCTGGTCCCTCCATGGAAGGAAGATATTTTAGACCTGATTTTTAAACTTAGATAGCGACGTCGTCTTGGGCCAGCAGATCGCTTCCTCAAATATACGTACAACCTAGCGTGAGTAGCGTCTTACATTGGCCTTCGTCCCGTAGTTTTCCTAAAAGGTCTTCGGTTCAACGAGTGAGGATAAGATAATATATCAGCTTACTCACGAATTTCAAAATGCAGCAGTATTATCCCAAGGGCTCATGGTCGTACTCTTTAACCAGAACGACCTGACTGTCTAAACCGTGTCAGGTTTTACGCCTACTGATATGATTGTAAGGGTAATTGTTGTTTAAAAGTTTTTTAAGTTGGCAGGAATTTTCAAAGGGTGTGCAGATGATGTTGGACTGGAGGATAAGTGCCGCTGCAATTTGCCTCCAGAGATTCGAGGTTCCCTATCTATCGACTCAGCGCTGATAAGACACGGCTCCAAAAGGAATATAATTGAAAGATGATGAATAATAAAGAAATTTTACACCATTTCTGTCTTCCCCTTTCAATCCTGCCAATACGCATCACACAAATCATAAAATACTAAACCAGTACAAAAGCCTCACTTCAAGGTTCTTCTCAACCTGATTTTTACTGCCACGGGCAGGCTATTTTGACCAGCTTATCCCTTACAGTACGTATTAATGAGGCGTAAATAGAAAAAACGTGAGATTCGACCCGATATTTTTGTTATAAGTAACTTTTTAATCATATTTTGAACACTATTCCAAACACGGAGGAATGACGTCAGAAAAGTTGGAGTGGCTGGGCATAATTAAAGAGTCAGATGACTGATTGCGTCCAAGCGGAAGCAGGTTAACGTGGAATCTCAAACCAAAATTCTTCAAATTAAAAAAATGACGAAGAGGAACGTGGGATTCAGAAGGATCGCGGTTTTAATGTGTTAGGCTCTGGGCAAGAGCACGCTTTGAACGGCCAGAGCACCTGTGAACGATAACCTGTTGTATGAACTTTTTCCTTCCACGCCTGGAAGATCATGTGAGAATTTGCGTAAAATTGTTGCTTTTGGCCTTGCTATCTAAGCTGCTAGAGTGAATGTTGTCCGAAGAATTGGCTGATTTTGATTTCGGAAGTACAACAGTATGCTGCTGCTGTAGTAAATAGTAATCCTCAGCCTTGGTAATTTTTTACTAGTCTATAGTTTCTCTCCTATTTAAAACTTACTACTCCCTACAATAGACCCAAAACGGACTAGGTGATGCCAAATCCTAATAATGCCATACTTCGATATAGGATTTGAAAACTGATGTGAAGAATGAACTAACTGGAAGAAATGAGAGAAGAGGGAAGCGCAGGATAATGAAGCCCCACGTGAAATAACCACCATAAGAGGCAATCAAAACATCAGGTAAAACAGGGGACGCCAGTGAGTGAGCACGCGCTCCTGATTCCTCTCTAACACTTCAACAAGTCATTGAATAGCTAATTTTTCTTCATTCATGAAATCTTGCACTTTTACAAAATCATCAAAAACATTTGATCATAATCCAACGCAATTCATTCAATACTGCTACCGCGCTACGCGTCATTCAGAATCGCTTTCCATGCTACCCAGCCTTCAATCCTCTCGGTCTCTGCATCATGTGTATCAAACAACCCATTAGTATTCGCACTTCTGAAAAGGTAAAATTTGAAAGACACATACACATGTGTAGGACAAGAATCGCCTACCTTCTTGCTGCTTTTCTTCTCCCTCACTTCATATCTCTCCTGGCACATATCACTCAACCACGCACCAGGGCTCACCAGCTGCATCCACCAATCCCATCAAACTCAATTCACCAAAACCAGTCCATAAAATTCAAAATTCAAATAATACTTAACATTAGATATACAAAGTTATAAATCGATTGCCTGTCTTTCCAATTAAGCAAAATTTCCCTCCATTCATAGAAGAGATTGCAGGCTTATTATTGGAGGGGATCTTTGAAAATTAACAGCACGGGTGGGGAAACAAAGATAATACTTACAAGCAAGCTCCTTTGAATCATCTTTGCCCTCTTTTTAGGTCTCTGGGGTGGTTTACAGCCTTTCATGGCCAGAAAGTCCTCTTCTTTCTCTTTGCTGGATAGCGCGATGAAAAGTTTTGGCCACACTAACGCTCTCTCCTCCCCGTTATTCCCATCCCCTGACACCTTACCGGTGTCCTCGCCACCCACCGACCCTCTCGTCGTATAGTACCGGTCCTCCTTCTCCGGCGACGCAGATTTCCTAATCTCTCCCGCGCCGGACCGAAGCGTTCCCCCCTCAGAATTCCTGCACAGGACGGAGGTTTATCTGCCTTTGTTATTTTATTATCTCTCCAAACGTTTCCCAACGACCACAGTCAGAGAATCAAAGGAGAAGAAGAAGAAAATAGAAGATCCTTTCGCTATTCTCACCTAGTTAAGCGATTAGGTTGGAAATGAGTGTTTTCTTTGTCGGAACTAGTGATCCCTGAACGATCTACTGTCGGCGTAATCTTCCTTCGGATTCCACCGGTTAGTCGCGACGATACCCGAGGGTCTTTCCCCCTCACGCATCGGAGCCGCTTTCTGTTACCCCAGCGCAAGACGAATTCTGACTCCGAACCTTTATAACCTCTCTGATTCCTCTCTTCTGTCTCCATATCTGCGATGAATAAAGCACAAAAAACAACCAAGCAAAGATGTTTCAATCTTCAAGGAGGCTTATGTTTCATAAGGAACTAAGGACCTCACAAAATTTTCTGAAGTTAATTGAAGCCCTTAAGAAACCAACATAAACCAAAATCAGAGAGATTTCCAACACACCTCTCCTCACAATCGGATTCCCCTGAGGCGAGATGCCCAATGGAGAACTGTCAGATACCGCAACCAAATAATGATTTGGGTTTTGCACAAAACTCAGCAGAACAGTGGAAAAAATGGCAAATTACGGGAAGATTTCTGATTTACTCCCAACTACAAGATCTCCGCGGGTAGCATATAGGGACTAATATCCTCGCTAAGCGAGCCTGCAAAACGAGAAGCACCCAGGTTAGAAGGATGATTAGAAATAGGAAATCCATCTGCGAGAGAATCGCAAATGAGAACAAGAAGAAGAGACCTTACAATGATATATCTTCACGTCGGGAGAAATGGAAGAAACCGATTTCCCTCAGCAAAAGAACGAATTTTCCTCCGAGATAAACAAATTATAGATCTTTCCTGTTGTCAGATTTCCAGCTTGTGATAAACCATGCTTCGGGCCTCGCAGTGGTGCAGCCAGCGTTTTCTATCTATTTCTCTGTTTGCTTTCACCGCGCCTTCCCTCCTCTGTTCTTCTTCCCTTCCACCTCTTTCCGTCTACTTATCCTTGTTTCTCAAGTGATGATAATAACTATAGACAGTTAGAACCGTTGGATTGGAAATGAACGGTTAGATTCAACCCCCTCGTGGCTTTCGACTTCCGGATCCCTCGCACGCTCGCACGTATCTTCAAAAAGAAAAAAAAACAGCATTTTGAATTTGTTTTTGTTTCGACGCTGATTATGTTCGGGTTGCAAATTATCCGTCCTGTATTTTTTTTATAAGCAATTTTTTGATTCTATCGCATAAATTTAAAAAAAATAATAATAAAAGTTAGAAAAATTTTTTAAATACCCTTATTTGTAAAAAAAAAGAGTATAAAAAAATAAAAATTATGAAAGTGGACAGAATGTGTATGAAGAGCAATAATGATTTGAAAAATAAGATAATAAATATATTAAAAATTAAAATAAGTAATTAATAAGGATAAAATAGAATGTTGAAAGTTATTGGCGCTGGTACTGTGAGTTTTATCTTTTTTACTTTCTTGTTATCAGAATATCATATCCATCTGGTAAAAAAATTAGTTGGTTTATATTTAATATTTTATAAAATTACTCAAAAAAAAAAAACACTTGAGGGTGCTGTATGTATCTTAACCCTAAAATCTATTTTTTTTCATTTTAACTCTCATTCAAATAGTATAAATAGTTAAATATTTATAAGAAAGTAAAATACTTCTAAACTCCCTAACACGCTTGAAAAATGTAATTTTAAATTATATTCAGCAACTTAAGAAAAAAAACCTATAATAAAATATTCAAAGAAAATCATCATATATTTTTTATGTATAATTAATTTAATGTTTTCAAATTCCTCTAAATTAATTTTATAACTCGTGCGTTTAGAAGTGAAAGAGTAACTTATATTTTGGTTTTTTTTTTTTTAAAGAGTAACTTATATGCATTAAAATCGGGACACTGTTTTTTCTTTGATTCATTGACTGACTTTACACAAAGTTTTGTTTTAGCATCTAAATTTCATAAAACGTGTTTTCATTTTTCAAACCCAAACACATTTACATTCATTAGTAAAAAGAGTTGAAATTGAAATTTAAAATCTCAAATGTCGATACAAAATTTTTTAAACAAAAAAACTTAAACTGCCTTTTAAGATGTCAAATGCATTTGGAGTTTAACTTAGGACTCATTTAAAATGATTTATAATAACATTTTATTTATAATCTATGTAATACGAGATAAATATATGATAAGAAGTTTATTTCAGTTTACATAAAATATGTTTATAAATACTTACAAACATAATTTCAAGTAAGATACAAATGAAGTCTTATAATTAGGACTAGAAATAGTATTGTGTATCCTCCTGGTCAAAACATATTGTGTCGTCACTTCTCGAATGCTACACATTGTTAAACATTTAAAGTTTGATCCATGCGTGAAGTTTGATACCAGTGTTACCTATGGCAAGGGTGAACAATATGACATTGTTGACTATGTAACAAGTGACTAAGTAACAAGCGGGTTCGGCAGCCTAGCCCCTAACCCGTGACCTGCCTTGTTTAAAGTTATACGAGTACAGGCTGTATGAGAGAGACTGAGAGATCAAGTTGGGAGCCATGGGAGAGTGAAAGATTGAGCCAGGGAGAGGGAGAGGCTGAGAGTTGGTGACTTGCAATTACAAGGGGAGAGGGGCTGCAATTGTAAAAACTCCTTCTCTAAAACATTATAAAACTCGATATAAAACCACTACTATGGTGGAAAAGGGAAAATCGTCATGACAATCCACCACAGTAAAAAAGAATCATGCATACATTTGAAACTAACATCGAAACTTGTGGACCGAAACCCCAACAAATATTTTGCATGCAACCAAATCATTCATTAAAATCTACTGGGCCCCCGAGCCTCTGGTCCAAATAACAAAAGATATCAACATAAGCCCATCGAATTGTTTTCCAACAGTGTAAATCAAAGTTTCATAAAACATAACAAGTGGCCTCTGCCCAACCAGAGAAGGAATCGAAATGTTCTCTGCTTTATACCACTATTGTATCAACAAAATATTTCCAAAAAGGCCCTTTAAGTGGCAATATACAATCCAACAATACATAAAGCACAGGCCAGAGGCATTACAGCTAACTAAGCTTAAGCCTCCGCTCGCCCTTCCCGACGGCGTACGCCTAGAAACTTCACCTGAAAACATTATAAACCACGGGGTGAGACAAAAGCCACAGTAACAACATTTCCAATTCAGAGTACAAACTAACATGCGCTCGTGAGGTGTTAAGTAGGGCAATTAACATGTAATATTATAAACGATAGCCACAACGAATCATGTAAGTGCAACGATGCTACCCATTACCAACTCCCTCACTTTGGGGGATTTACAAGAGTCGAACCCGACCTATCCCTCACTATAGGAGACGTAAAGAGCCAACAATCATACATTAATAGAGGTATTACCACGTGGTGGTAACAATCAAGTCTCCCACCAAAACCCAACATGCATCATGCTCAAACGTCTTTACCGAAGAGTAAATACACTATTTTACAAGTAACTTTAATCAGTGTCATATCTTTCAAAAATTTCCCAATATATTCAGTATTATACAAAACCCCACAAGACAAATTTCTCTTTCAATATACAAAATGCCTTTAGAACACCATATATTACTCGGAACACAAAAATATAAATCCACTTATAGTACCATAATACTCCTCCGTCCTTAATATAGGACCCAATTGTTAAGTAGTTTTGGTCCTAAATATAAGACCCATTTATCATATTTATCAATTTCTTTTCTAAATTACCCCTATGGATATTTCCTCAATCATAATCAAGTAGAAGAGAGAGATTGGGATTAAAAAAGATGATTATGGTGTTTTAGGAAAAACATGTCACATTTCTTATAATTAACTAACTTACCTAACTTTCTTAATCTAATCAAACTAGTTAAATGGCTCTTATATTAAAGACCGGAGGAGTAGCATATATAAAGATTGGAGAGTGGTTACCTCTTGCCTGAGCAAGGAATAATCAAAACACCAACGATGCCCGTGCACTAACAACATCATACAGGTCTACACAAGCACACAAACGCACAACGCCGTGTATTAATTAACAAACTAATAGAATAATGAACACAACACTTGGGGACCCAGTCCTACTATCCCACCAAAGCTTTACCAAACTCACAAGGGTCAACCCATCACAATAACACTCCAAAACCACAAGAGACAATTATCACTCTGATCCCCTCCAAAACATCTATTGAATTTAGAAACTCAAAGTCTCACTCTAGGAATTCATCACCCAACACCCAATTAGAATAATTGAAGTCTTAACACACATCCTAAATTGATTAATCATCCAATTTCAACCCTCCTTAACATAACCCAATGCACAAACTTCCCTCCTTCAGATTTTCTATTTTTCGCACATCAAACCCTTTCTCTAGATTTAAAAACGCAAACATTTCGTCGCGGCGAACCCAAGCCTTGGTCGTGACTAACTAATCCCAAGAGGGATTTTCTAATTCGAAAACCCAAATTAGTCGCGACCAAAACCCATTTCGTCCCGCCGATAACTTTTTCCCGAGAGGAACCCTTGTTCCCTGAACAACTTTCGTCATGGCGTCCCCTCAACTTAGCCACAACAAAATCCTATTCTTGAAAGGAAACTCTCCCAATACTCTCCTGTTCGCTGCTTTGTCGCAGCAAACAAATCCTGAGAGGGATTTGTTCACCTCCTTCAGATTTTCTATTTTTCGCACATCAAACCCTTTCTCTAGATTTAAAAACGCAAACATTTTCGTCGCGGCGAACCCAAGCCTTGGCGTTGACTAACTAATCCCAAGAGGGATTTTCTAATTCGAAAACCCAAATTAGTCGCGACCAAAACCCATTTCGTCCCGCCGATAACTTTTTCCCGAGAGGGAACCTTGTTCCCTGAACAACTTTCGTCATGGCGTCCCCCTCAACTTAGCCACAAACAAAATCTATTCTTGAAAGGAAACTCTCCCAATACCTCTCTGTTCGCTGCTTTGTCGCAGCAAACAAATCCTGAGAGGGATTTGTTCACCTACGTCTCCACTCATGATTTGATTCAAAACCACACACCAAGGTTCAAGTTAGACACCAATCCATCCTCAAAATCAACCAAAAAGGGCTACCAAAAAACCAAAATAAAGCTCAGGATGTTACAGCAATGCTGTGTTGCCGTGGGGGGCATCTGCGTGATTAGAGCTGGACTGAGGTCTGAGAGAGAGAAGCGGACTATGTGTGAGAGAGTGTGAGACTATGCTATGCTTACGAGTGCCAGTGCCTGAGTGCGGTGACTGGTGAGGCATGAGTGAGCAACCAGGTTAAGGTGGGTATCTGGGGGAGGCTGTGAGGTGGGTAGGAGCAGCAGCCAGTGGAGTAGCAAATTTGGAATGAAGAGTGGAGACTGAAAGGCGAGAGACGCTGAGGGACAAACTGGACAACCTTTATTAAGTGGGCTGGCTTGTATTTGGTTCGCCTTAAGCCTCTAACTAAGGCAGATTTGATATGTCCTTAAAAAAAAAAAAAAAACTAAATGGCCAAGTATAAGAGCCCGGTCTGTGCCCATTTAATTTTTGAACCCGTCCATTTATTTTCTATTTTGGGGCGGGCTCAAACGAGTCCAATTTTTATAGGCTGTGGGTGGATGGCAGGGTTTCAGGTTGCTTGCTTAACCCTAGCTGATGGGCTATGCAATAAAGTATTTGTATTATGCTCTTCAGACTTCATGTGATAATATCACTTTAGTCTAAATATAAGACCTATGACCTATTTTGTAGTATGATTTATACTATAAAAATATGTTTTATATTAGAACCAGATGAGTATCCATATTGATCACACCCTGACCAAAAAAAAAAAACTCATCACACTAGGAGTTATTGAATTTAAGATATTGTTTTGCCCAAATGATCACTTCAAATAGGGAGAATTACCATGAGGTCCAAGTAAGGAAAAACAATTGAAAAACAAGTCCTAGAGGTTGTCATTCTTATCATAGGACTTGTCATTATAGGCTGTTAATATTGTTATTAGATTTTTGATAATTATTTCTTTTCTGTGAGACTTGATTATAATTCTTCCGTTCAAATATTATGAGTACTTGCAACTAATAATCATATCCAAACTGAAAAATTGATAATGTGGATCATTGATTAATTGGTTAATATTACGTTGAATTTTAATGTGAGATTTACTTAATTAATTTAAATAACTTAGTTAAATTTTTGTTTATTAAAAAAAATATATGATTTTTTTTGGAAATGTCCTCTTAAAATTATTAGATTAAAACCATCCCTCAATGCAAATCATTCTTTATATTAATATTAATGGCTTGAAGCATGAATTTTATGATATTTATTGTTTTATTTTCATACATATCAAAATATTTAAAAAAATATTAAACAAGCTTAAAAAGCACGAGGACCGATAAGGGCCCATCACAACAAGGGCCAGGCTTCGGAAAACGACCACTTTTTGACTGGCGACCCATTTTTCAGTGCTACTCATGAGTAATTAATAAAAGACAATTTAACCAACAAGTGAAAATAGTTAGAACACCTTAATCATTATGTTTTGGGTTAGATCTTTATAGCAGTGTGTATGAAAAAAAAAGTTATTGGAAGAGGTTTCCCTTACGGTGTGAGATTAGTCTCTTACAATTTAGATGTGATGATACTCTGGCAACAAAAATAATAATAAAAAAATAAGAAAACAAAAAAAAATTAATGTTATCGTATTTAATATCTAAGCTTTTGTAGAACACAGTAGATAGAAAACGTAATATCACATTCCTGGATTTGCATTGGGTGCTCATCAGGTGATGAGCACCCAATGCTCATCACCCATCTGGACCGTCCAGATCTAATCTGAAACGTCCAGTTAGATTATTTTTATTTTATTTTATTTTTTTTAAAATAATTATTTTAATAGGTATAAGATAAAAAATAAAGATAATCTCATAACTATCATTTTAAAAAAATATAATTTTTCTATTTTAAAATAATATTTAATAATATTAAATCTGGACCGTCCAAATTAAATCTGGACGGTCCAGATTGCTCATCAGGTGATGAGCATTGGGTGCTCATCACCCGATGAGCACCAAATGGGAACCCCACATTCCTGCCCAGCAAACAAGGTAGATATTGTGAACTAATTCGGTCGCACCCAACAAACATTGGATGCTTGTGGGAGCTTAAATATTATTACCTATGATTTTTAATATAAGATTTTTATTTTTTATTTAAATATAAAATCTTAATTCATTTTATTTATCATATTTTATACAATTTTTTTAAGGTAGGTCTTCTAATAAATAATAATTTTAATTAATATACTTGATTAATAATAATATTTAAAAAAAATATTTATTATAAATAACTAATTTATTTTTTTAATATATTTAAATTAATTAATTAATTTTTATATTAATAACTGGAGATATTATGACCGTTAGAACACGGCCTTCATACAAATCAGTTTGAATTGGAACGGTCTTCCAGAGGCTTTTAAAAGCTTAGAAGCAGGATGTGACGCAACGCTGTTCTCCCACCAACCCTTCCCCCTTCGTCAATTATTGAGTTCAACTCTAAAGTTTAAACTCGGTGGTTTCTTTTTGCTTTTATTTTTGGGTTGCCAACCTAAGCCCAGAGGCTCGTTAGGTAATGCCACTTCGATTCTTTATAGATAAAAAATTATTTACTAATTTAAATAAATTAAAAAAACTGATTAAATTTATTATCTGTAATAAATAAGTAGTTTTTTCTAAAATATCATTATTAATTATATCTATTAACTAGAACTACTATTTGATAAAATATTTTAACACATAAAAACTGTACAATAAAATATTTGAGAAAAAGATAAATAAATTATGAGATAAAGTGAGTTAAAGTATTATATTAGAAACCTATAAAAGCTAAATCAGTTTTTATATTAAAGACATTATTATGCACAATAATCACAACCACGTGGCCAGCACAAAAAGGATAAGCTCAATGAAATCAGTTAATTAGTCGGGGAAATGAATTATGAAATGCACAGCCATATACGACAACCATGAGAAGCACAAGGCAATACGATTCTAGGGCATAAAATCTGCAAAAGACGTTAATACTGTGATACTAGGAGACAAGCTCGTTTTTTTTTTATTTTTACCAGAAGACAGGCTTCATTAACAGCCTGACAGTTAGCTTCGTATATGTTAAGGCTAAACATCTCGTTACACAGCGAAATATACGCTATTTTTTATGGGGGGTGCTTTTGGGTGGGTGTAGATATAATGATATATAGTCATTTTCATGCGGCACAAATTTTTTTTTTTTTTGGGGGAGGAAAAATTATTCTGAAGTCCCATATAATTTTTTTAAAAAGCATAACATAAAATGCAGAAATGGGTCTTTACGCACAAAAAACTCGAAAGAGGGGGAAGAAAGAGGGGTTTGGGAACAGCTGGAAGGCAGGTAGAAGACACCCTGTTCAGTGTCACCGAACGGGCAGGGGGGGACTGCCCGTGAACTGGACGAGCATATAATAAGCTGCTCGCCAAACAAGGTCTTCATTCATCCCTCAGCCTCTGCGTATTGTTGTGAAGCTTGTGGAGGAAGATTGTGAAGCTAAGAGAAGAAAGAGAGAGAAATGGAGGGAATGAAGATGAAGTAGTGTTGATGGTGATGGTGATGATAATGGCGGCGCATCGGCGGGGAAGACCAGCTCCAAGTCCACATCGGATGCCACCCACCCTCTTCCTGGCTTCCGCTTTTGCTTCCCTCATTGCCCTCGCATTCGCCTTCCTCCTCTGATCTAACCCTTCGCTTTTTCTGTACATTATTATTCTGCATTTATTCTCCTCTTCTTCCTTATATTCCTTGTTTTGTACTATTTCCGAATCATAATCATTTGTTATTTTATTGTTGGTGTTTTTGTTGCTATCTTTCTCTTCCTTGTGCTCTTTTGCCCCCTCCTCCTCCCTGGACATTTGAAACACTGGGGGTTTAAAGTCCTCCACTGTTTCTCAAGCGCCCATGCTCATATAGCTATTCGAATCATTTATAGTTTTTCAAAGCTATAAAAAATCACATGTAGCTTGGAGGCAGTAATTCTTATTGCGATTAAGTTTTATGTAAACAGTGTTTGAGATCTTGTGTGGTCTATTTAATTTTTCCTTATTTTGCATCAATTTAAAATGAAATTCAGTTAAGATATTTTAAGCAGCTCTGATGCTCAACTGCTGTGGGAAAAAGTCATTCCGTCAAAGAAGTCCAAATTTAAGTTTATAAATCGAGTGCGACTACTTTCTATGGTATTCTATAATTATTCATTTATAAAGTTATGAAAATTATCATCATCTTGATTTCTGTGCACACATATTATTTAATTTAAACATCAAAACTCTATAAATCATATAACTTATAAATGATCAACACTACGTTTTTAAAAAATATATAATATTCAAAAGCACGGGAAAATTGCGTTTTATTTTCTTTTAGGTGTACATTTTATTTTTATTTATATATATATTACTACTTTAACATTTCACTTGGAATCAAGTAAATAACAAAAGGGGAGGGCAGCCGATCTGAATTCTGGGGTCTACTCATAAAAAAAAACAAAAAAAAAGAAATTATGGGGTCTGACGAGCCGCTCAAAGGGCAGTATGGTGATTCCAGGTAGATGACCAATATAAATAGAGCTTAAGAGGATACGGGTCGGGGTAAGCGTTGGGGGAGAGCTAGGTTAGGGAGGCGGCGGAGATCGATGGGGCGAAACTGCGAATGCAATGTTCTGCTTCAGAATACAGAGTTAATGGAAGAGGTTAGGCATTCGATTCCAACCATAGCCTCTACAGAAGCTGAGAGCTTAAGCTGAGAATAGGCTTTCAGTTCAAAAGAGGCTTATATTCAATCATATTAACCGAAGCTTTTACTTCCATTCGTTCAAAGAGCCAATATCTCCATTTGTTGCTCTTTTCTCCTGTTTGCTTCGGACACTCCTTACCATTCCCCTCCACCTTCCAATTCTTAATCTGATACATCCTTCTTTGGCAAACATACCCCACAAAGGTATGGATAATGAGAATTTGTGCCCTAGAAATCAAACTCTTTGATTTTTCTTTTTATGAATTAAAAGGTGACTATGAATCGAAACATATTACACGAGATTGTTTTGGAGTTCATGGATCCAACAATGCTGTCATTTAAAGTATGGCCTAACTTAGCTAAAGCGTCGGCTCCCCCAATGGAAGTAAAGCCCTTTTGCGCAAATCCAGTTGAGATGAATTCATAGAATTCATCAATTGCATGTCTTGTTGCACTTGGGAGGGGGGGTAGTAACTGCGGCATTCTCAGCTATGGCTTCCGTCTCCTCATCTCTGCGACATTTGATCCATAATTCCCAGCTTTTAATTCCAATAATGGTAATCTTTGGTCTAATACTTGTCTAACAACCTTCTTTTGGGCCATAAAATGCAATCTCTATTGCTGGTACCTCTCTATTTCAACAACTCTCCTAGGCCCACAGCCCCTTCCCAGAAAAACAAAGTCGCAGATTTCTTAAAAGCCCTTCCCGATTCTTGGGCTTTAATTGTTCGCACTCAAGTATGAAGCATCAATCCAGGCCCACAAACAAGCTGCCTTGGGGTTTTTTTTTTGTTTGTTTTCTCTAAGATAAAATTAATTATTAAAAAACACAATTTAGTGCTTTAGTTCATTATTGTGACAGGAATTCGCATAAACAAGGACCTTGTATTTTCTTGTTCCTCGATATTTGTTGACCCACCAGGCCTTTTACACTGTACAGTTTTACCTGAATGAATTGCATTTTATTTTAAGAAGGAAAAAACAAAGAAAGAAAGTTAACTGCAAAAATCATTACAAACGATAACATAAAAGGATTCACTCCTACAGACAAAACATAAATATATTGCAATTTCATGTAAGGTCTGAGAGTTATTCAAAACAATGTCAATTTAGTATCTGATGACCAGATGCAACTATTATGCAAATCAGTAAGATCCTTCTCTTAGATGTAGCACGCTATTATTTGTCGATTTGCGTAATAAGCATTCCGCTGGATCCTAATTTTGCTAGTACGGATTAGTCCATAATCTTCACACTCCATAGTATAAAAACAGACGCGGACAGAAAGAGAAACAATACCACAAGTCAAGAACTGGAAGCAGCAAAATTATTGACTTCTCGGAAGGGGGGAATGCACCGTATAACTGATAAGATTCTATGGGGTCCCAGCCTTTCGTTGAATCTTGAATAGTTGATACCCCACCCACGTCACAAAACTCCAAATGGGCAAACACTAGATTCCAGTGACTTGCTTCTAAAGGACATAGTATTCCCACATGGTCCTTGACATCGCCCTCCTTTTCTGCGATTCTAGTGCTCTCCACGTTATCAATTTTGACGATGTAAACATGAACAGTACCGTGTGTCATTTGTGCTCCTCCCTCAGAATGACGGAACCCCTCCTTCTCACTGTGCTTTAATCCCATTAATTGGGTTGTTCAACGATCAATCAATCGTTTTCGTTCCTTCTCACACCTTTGTCACTGCTCGGTATCATAAATATCTTGAGAGCTATGGGGAAGGTATCTCATCGCTTGGCACTTTGGATTCATTCATCCCAAGAGACGTAAGTAGAAGCAAGAAGAAACTATTTCACATCAACCTATTTGTCTTACTGTACTTCATCGCTATCCGGAACTTCAAGAGGGAAAACACGTTTGCAAATAATATAATAGTTTCTCATGACTTGCACTCAACTACTTGGCACTCTTCTCATTACAAATGAATTGAAATACACATGGTGGGATAGCTTAAAACCCAGGACTTCACTGGGGATCAAGAAGGGAACGCGTGTAGCTTTGGTGAAACATGCAGGGTACCCGTTTAATAATATTTGAAAAACCGAACCAAAAAGTCCACAAAGCATTATTTCTTGTTAATCAAAGTATACACCACGCAAGATTTTTCAATGTCATTAATTTAACTCCCACTGTTTTTGAAACTGGTTTCTTGTTCTGCCATTACTCTGCAAGCTGGCACCTTCAAATGTCAAATAGCCACATAGCAATTAATAGAAGATTAGTCTGTTTAGAATAGTTTATAAATAACTTTTTAATCGTGAATCACAGAATACAAGGTAAGTGTATATAAGTACGTGAGCGGAGTTTTATCCTGACTTATATGAAATGTGCTTATAAATGATTTCAATCATAATGACATACAGGATCTAGACTGGATAACAAGCTAAATTATGATCCCTTTACAACACACACATCTACAGGAAGGACTGCAAATAATAGGGTATAAGGACTACATCTCATGTAATATTACGTACATAACTATAATAGTAATACCAGGACGTAGGATTTCATATCTTTAAGTCTCTTGATTAAGGCTTCACAGACCATCGTGATAGCCACCACACGTTATGTGAGCTCTGCTCAGAGGAACACCTGTTGCTGCAGAAATTGCCTCGTTCATCTTGTTCGCCTGCTGCATTAATTGCTTAATCCTCTGCAGTCACACCAAAGCATCAGTCCATCATTCAAGGGTTCGGATCAAATTCAACTCAATCAATATTATACACACAATTCTGGTCTAAAAAAACCAAAGAGAAAGCGAAACTAGTAAGAGTGTTGAAAATTTTTAGGGACCTTGTCATCGGCATAGATCTGGAAACGAATCTTGTGGTTGTGGTGGAGTTTGTTCTTTTGGTGGCTACCGAAGAGCAAGATGCAGACAGTGGCAGCAGCAACGCCAAAGGAACATATAGCTCCAATCCCTGTGAAGCTCCACTTCCATAAATTGAACCCATCTTTGTTGTGTTCCCAAGTGGAGTCCTGATCATTGTGGGTAAGTATTTCCTTCTCAATTTTGAGTCGGGGAGAGGTCATGATTTCCATGGGTTCTCCGTTTTCATCGAATTTCATGGTATCAATTGGAGGCAACATGCCTCGGCTACCGGACTTTGGTGAGTCCATTTTCATGTCGACAAATTCGTTTTCCTTCATTTTGAAGAAAACCTGCGAGACTGAGTCCTGATCAGCTTCCACGCCTCCAATCTGGGAGCCTCTGTTTTTCTGAATCGAAGCTGACGGGATGTCAATAGGATTCTTAGTGATGATTTCCTTCGCTGCCTCATCATTTGGAGGTCCAGGATCCAATCGGATAGGGATTGGAACAGGAACAAGTTGATTTGGCAGCCTTGAATTCCTTGGTGGCTCGATGCTCTTTACGGATCTCGGCGAAGGGCAAATGAAGTGATCCGCGTCGAACACGCTGATCGAGTCGGAATAATGTTTTCCCAAGAAAACCTTCTTCTGACCGTCTTCACCGAAATCAAGGAAGCCATCATCAGACAGGAAATCCCACTCATCGAGATTCAAATCCATGTCGGGGAGGATTTTTGGATCGGGAAGGGTGACAAGAGTGGAGGCTGATTTACACAATAGAAGTCAGGGAATTTGAATGGTAGGGGTTGAATAACTGAGTCGGAGAAGGTGGGTTTCATGGAGTTATGCGTGGAATTTGAGATACGATCAAAGAGCAGGCCACCGTTACGGGGTCATGTTGCTCTTGGGGAGAGGACTCAAAACTCACCAGCCACCAGCGTTTAACATGTAGAGTACTGGGTGCGCATCCATCACGAAAGGGATAAATTTGAGAATAGTCCACGTGGCCCACCATGGCCGTTAGCCTCTACGCTTGGATTCTTAGCGCACGCAAATACTAATAAGAGAAAAATAAGTAAAATTTATTAAAGATTTTAAATTAAATTTTGCTTCTCCAATTTTTTTTTGAAAAATCGGGATCATTAAAATCTTTGCTCCCTTCGTTCCCTTCCAAACGAACATGGAATAAAAAATTATTAGAAGTTAAATATTGGCTTGATAATCTTACAATAAATAATAGTGCTAAAAAGATGTAAATTTTAGGGTAGTATCGAATAACTGTAACAAAAAGAATTATACATAAATATTTTTTTTATTGCATCAACGATTATCACAATTGAAACGTAAATAAATGTATCTTTCTATTTCTGTGCGTGTTTTTAATGTTTAAAAGATAGAAGAATTTGCTATCTTCAATTATACTCAAATATAAATAGACAGTACTCACAGAAGAACCAGCCTAGATATTTATTCCATGTAGATCTACGGTTACGATCGATGGATTTTCCAATAGAGGAAGAAAAATAATAATGTCCAGCTAACTTAGGGGGGTGTACTTCGAATTGGTTATATATGGAATAAGGGCAAAGCTACAAGAGTCTACTTTTTTCCCCTAAAGAAAAAGTTAAGTATATAAAAACGGGAAGAAAGAGGGGTTTTCACCAGTCACCACTAAAGAAGAGGTTCTTTTTGATAATTTAATGGGATCGATATGACGAAAATAATATTAAAAAAGAAAAAGAAAAAGAGGAGTGTCGGTTCAAGCGGTTGCTTGTCGAGATTTATGGTCTTAGAGTGATGATGAGGGTGGGTTCCAGAAGAAACACAATAGAAGGAAAGTGAGGAGGCCTCTCATAGGTACAGCTGTCCATAGTTTATTTGTCTTTTATCGGAGCCTTCCCCTTCACATCTCTCTAATGTATGGCAATAGTTACGGCCTCATCTCCTTTCTTCAGTAACTTCACTTTCCTAACCGCTGCTGCGTTCAGATACCTTCTCTTGCATTCATGCATATGCCTTCCGTCTATTCACCATCAGCTTTCGTGCACACGTTTACTCTATTTTTTCGGTAACAATGTTTACTCTATTTTTCAAATATAAGTTCTAATATTTAAACAAAATTTATATATTATGCTCTCCTTTTTTTTTTTTTTTTTGCTTTTTATTTTTACCTTCCACTTAGTATCATGAAAAAGGGCGCATCTACTTGTAAAAATTTGAATAAGAAATTTATATATTCTATCAGGAATATTTTTAGAAACCAAACAAGAATTAATTATACATGACAATTTGTACTAAGACTCGTGTTTAAGAATGAAAGGAAGTTGAAAATCAAGATTTGTATTTTGCGCGGCCGCTGGGATCGCAGGTAGTTTGTATATCCCGTCTCCTCCCATAATCAGCATATCAATTGAACAGAACTCTATCGCAATCTCGACCCTCCACCCTCATTTTACCCAGCCATATGAACTTTGTAGACGGTAGTTGAATCATCTCCTGAAACAAGGGGCTTTATTTGCGGGTGAGACAGAGAGGTGCTTAAAATGCAGTGGTGCGTGTATAATTTGCTTCCGACAACAAATAATTTACAGGGGTTAAAAAAGCTGTACTCAAAATTTACATGCCTGTTCGCTTCCTCCCAAAACCCAGCTCAAACAAGAACAACATTCAGCTATCAGCACTAACAATAAAATTTGAGAGAGGGCCATGTGATCCCAAGCTTCACTGCAGCTTGAGGATGTTCAGATAAAAACTTTCATGCCGCCCTCAACAGGGCTGGCATAAGTTTTGTTAATTTAAACCTTGAGATGACCGCCTCGCTGATGATGACGACTCGCCAAGAGAAACGGAAGCCAGAGATGAAGCCCAAACATGAAAGTTCCTAGCCTTGCACATTCTAAGCTTGGTCCAAATCCTTCTGACATCAATCACATGAAGAACACGTCCCATCGCTTGGCTTGTCTCCCCAAATATTTGCAAGTTTAAATGAGGAACATATGAAACCCAGAATGCCCGGACACTCGATACAATCTTTGAAAACACAGAAAAAAGAATCCTCAGACACAGAAACAATATGGAGAGTACTAAGTAAGGCTCCCGGCTCGTGATTTCTTCCAATGACAAGCTCGTCAATGACTTCATAGTTGATTTTCTCCCACTCCGTGAGCTTTGCCATTGATCATCAGCAAAATATTGGATTGACCCAATTCCTGGGACACAAAAGGCAGATGAGTCAAGAGGGTATAGGCTCACTCACTACGGTCAGTTAGTTAAGTCTCTTAGACTCAAAGTAAATTGGTCTGTCATCCATATTATTTGCATATACTTTTCCAATTCCAAATATAAGACTCACTTTGTAGTGTAAATTATATTACAAAAGGAATAGTGGGTCTTACGAGTATCATCCAAAAGCTATGAGGTCAAAAGCAGGTACAAAATAGCAGTCTATAAAATTTACCGCCAATTTACAGATAAGAGTCAGGATGAGCTCACCCGTGTTCCTTTCATAAAATTGAATGAGTGAGAGAAGATCTTTTGGCCCCCGATATCTCAACCTTGATGTCTGGTTCACCAGTAATATAGCTGGAAAACTATGGATTCCGTACCTTGAAAATAAGCTGCAGCGTTAAACACAAATGAAGATACATCAACACACAATTAAAGAATTGCCCATTCGGTAAAAAAAATTCTGCTCAATCACAAATCATCAGCACAAATACATAAAATAGAAGAGAAACTATCCTACAGCACTTCATGACTTTAGCCCAGCCAACAAAGAGCCAAGCTAATTCTTGCGGAAAAAAGAATGAATATTTACAAACCAACCATGTGAAAGAGAAAATGCAACAATTACATAATTATCCAAAACTTTAATAGGCCATAGCTTTAGAACCTTGGCAAGGCTGATGATTGCTCAAGTGCCAAATGCTCAACTTGAGGAAACATAGAACTGAGGGTTTCAAACTTTGGAAGCAAACTGTGTGAAAACGGGCACTGGGAAGAATAGAAGAGAATAGAGGCATAACCAATCTTCTTTTTCCCAGACAAAACTCCTTCTACGAAATTCCCATCCACCTGAGCAAACCAAAACAGGGATTAGATACACGACACAGAAATCAGCATTTTGGGATAAGTACAAATAAACAAAATAAATGTACAACAGAAAGACCAAAAAATTATTAAATCTTCAAGTTGATCAGTCCAATGATGAGAAAGAAAGACTATTGAAAAAATCACCATTGCACCTTAAACGTCCACTTCTCTGAAGAATTAGGTTCTATCAAGTGGCTCCTACGAAAAATTGTGCCTTTTCCCCATATTTTACACGCATCCACTAAAAATATAATAAAGGGCCATGTTTCCATATATTTGCCAAAGATTGAAAAATGCTTTTGGGATCAACCTAAACTAGTTTATCGGTTAAAAAAAAAAAACTTCAGTTATAAATAACCATAGTAAAATCCTCATGAAAAGCAAAGTGCTTAAAGAAAATAATAATAAAAAAAAAGACAAATCAATAACAATATACAACAGCCTTGCCCAGAGGCCCAAGCAATGCAGACTCATTTTCCAGTCCCAGGCTCAGCAACTCAAGTATGATACTCAGATAGTAGAGAAGGTCAAAATCATACCACAAACATCACGTCTAGAGATGCCTAAGGTCAGGCAATATCACTTTCCTATATGAAAGGAACATCATGTAAGGAACCTTCAAAATTGTTGAGGCCTTTTCCTCTTTATGGAAGGCATGGGGAAGGAGTTTACGTAAGATTCTAAAAATGGGATATTAATAATAGTATAGTGATTGATTTGATATTGTTAGATTATGAGATAAAAAAATTTTCTACAAAATATTAGCTCAAAGGAATGATGGAAAGTTAAAGAGGGGAAAACCAGAAAATGACAAAGCTGAATACATGATCAATTTAAAAATTAATAATTTAACAATAACAGCAATCAAACTCAGCTGGCCATTGCAGATCACCCTGCAATCCAGCTTGACACAGTGAGGATCTCACATCCGAGAAAAGAGACAGGGGGAACCTGAGAAATAAAACAAGCTATTGTCCATTTAAAAGGGAAACCGTATAAAACAAAAACTTAAGCCTGCACTAACTAAGGATCTTAGCTGAAGTGAGCTTGTGCATAGCAACAAGCAGAATTACTTAGGGTCACAAAATCATTTAAACTTTTCTGATAGTGTCAACTTTCCCGAGGAAAGAACTTCAACATGCAATTTACCTAAATTTAAGACTGTTTCCTCCTAATAATAGGATACATAAATGATACATTTCATAGTAAGGCATCTCAATAATATTGTTGGATAGATATTAAGAATTGAATGGAATCTTCACATTCATGCTAAAATTCATAACATGTCATCACATTCACATGTGAACTATCTTGTCGGAAGGGAAAAAGACAACTCCTTTCATGATAATTAAGGGCTATAAAGGCATGACATCACATTAAGATTTTTATTTTTGCATTAATAAGACTAGTGCAAGTATATGAACGTCTCAATGCATAAGATTATAAAAAAGAGTATCCACAAAGGCTTTGATTAAATTTTGAGGCTGTAAACTCGCGCTGATTACATTTCTGAGCTATATATGAACAATCTGACCTCTAATTAGTGCTAGATGATCCTAGAAAATTAAGCCTCATAGTCATATTAAATTAGCTAAAATCAGAGCAAGTGCTACTTCGGTCTTGGCGCAAGAGATAGCACAAGACTTGCTTGTCCCTAAAAGCATTCATGGTTTTCTTTCTCTGTATTGTTAAATAAAAAATATCTAGACTCAAGACAATCTACAATGAAATCCATTATCAACTTAGAATATTACATTGTCGCCCATCTTCTAAAATAGTAAAACTTCAAAGGCTGCCGTGCATTCCCGTGTTTATTTGCAATTATATTATATCAAACCGACCAGTAGACTATCGACACCAATTTTCTGATTTGCATTTTTTTAACAAATCATCAACTCAGAAACTAGTTCCATAAAACGAAAATCCATGAATGAATAACATAGGAACAATAGCCTAGAATAAAAGATCCGAAACCAAAATATCTAAATAGCCATTTTGACTGAGCAACCAAGAAGAAAACAATTTCGACGTCAGGGACGAAAAGGCCAAAATAACAGGCTCATTAATTTCCGACACAAAAATGAATCAATCAAACGAAGAAGGGGGAAAAACAGAACATACAACCAACCGCAAATTGAAATCAAGAAAGAGAGATAGAGATGATGAACATCTACCTGATGAGGTGGATTCGGGGAGATCGATAGAGGGCATTGAAATTGAAGAGAGTGGAGAAATAGAGCAGAGGAGGGATCGCACAAAGCCGAAAATCCAGATGAGGATGATGCCGATTGAAACAAAGAGAAGGCAGAAATAAAAAGGAGAAGAAGGGAGGGGGCCATAGATCTCGAAGATGCCATGGAAGAATGGGAGGGGTAGTACATAGAAGAAAACACGGGGGGCAAAATAGGAGAATAAAAATAAAAATAAAAATAGACAAAACCGTTCCGAGAAACAGAGCGTTGATCTTCTATCTTCTCCCTCTTGGACACCTGATCGTCTTCGACAGCTGGGGTTGGAGGTGGTACTGGGTGGGTAGCTTTTTCTGTTCTGTAGTGGTTGTGCAATGTTCGGCTCGCTGATTGCGGCAAAATGATCCAAGATTCTCCGTTCTCGGCTCCAAATTAGCTTTTATGTATATATAATCAAATCGTTTCTCTTTTTTGACCGAACAAACCGTTTCTCTCTCCTCTGAACCACCCTCGTGCGTAGACATTACCGAAGGGGCATGGCCATTATATATTATTATTATTATTCTAAATCGGCAGATGAAAATAATTAAAAATATACCATTAAGATAAGGGAAGGGAGTACCCATTTGAATTAAAGTCAGAGAAACATAATAATTTTGAATGAATCTGCTTTTCGAAAGTGATTTTAATTAAAAGTGAGTATGAGTGACCATGATTTTTTTGTGTGTGTTTTAGGTGATATATTTTAACATTAAAATTTTTAAGTCAAAATAATAAACAAATATGTACATTATATAGAAACATACAAATTAAATCATAATTATAACTCTTCGAAAATATGTTCTAAAAATAAAAATTGAAAGTTTGCATTTTTTATTTCAGTCAATCAACCTTTTAATATGTAAATCATTAGAATTAGATAGCATAGAGAACGAGAAGCGCATCATTAGTAAATTTTCAATGAGATTTTTCCACCTCAAAAGCAAGTCTAATTAAATGTGATTGATTGTTAAAAACGCAAAACCGTGAGGCTAAAATATGCCCCACAGGTAAGGTGCTCAAGTCCCTTCTATTTGAACCAGTTTAGGTTAGTTTTTGTTTACCATATTTTAGCCTTTTAGGAAAACATTAAGGTAAAAATAGACGTGGGTCGGCATTCGGCAAAGTCTATTTTTACTTACTTTTTTGGATGGGCCTTCTCTTCTGGAGCTGTTTTTTGGGCCAGCATTGGGACGCTATTTCTAGTATACGAGTCATGGATCCGATTCTGAACTAGTAAGTTTGGAAAAACAGGCGATAATGAAAATTTTCACGAATTCGCAATTATTCATGAAAGTCGCGGTGGGAGTGGGAGACGAACAAGAATGAAAGGAACAAAAGGTTTTTCAGAGGGGGCAAAAGATATTTTCTTCTGCATAACTGCAAAAGCACTCAAGCAATCATCGATTTGTTTTGCAAGCGAGAAGCAAGGTAGAAGGTGATCATTCATATACGAAGGAGGAAAGGGTATTAGGGTTTTGGGAATTAATTATGGATTTGGCGGTGGAGAGGAAAGAACTTGTTTCCATCAATGTTTCTAATGATAAAAATAATAATGGTAACACCAATAATCCTCAAGAAATCCCAGATTCGACGTCTTCATTCGCATCTGATGGAAACAATAACCCTGATAAAGGAGCTGACGAACGACAAGCTCGTGACCTTAAAGTTGGCCTTCATCCACTGAAGGTTTTTTAACACTCCGCCACTCCTACTTTCTGTTTAAATATCTGCGGTTTTTCCTCCTTGGAAACGCCGATTGAATTGGTCGAACTTCATTAATTATGTTTCGTCATTTTCGCTTTTTTTTTTTTTTTGGGTTTAAGACGTGTCTCCGAGGGGCTCTGCTCTTGTAAGATGAAATGTCCATCAGTTTTTAACTCTGGACCCCAATTCATTCTTCCTTTTACTTTTAGGCAGCTGTTTATAAATTTCTCTTGAAGTCTGAATCCGTTGCTGCTTTCCCTTTTATTTGTCATATATCTTTTGCTATAAATGTCTGTTGACTACAAATCCCTCTCTTTTATTCTTTCCCAGTATATGTTGATAGGCTTTTCGCTCCTCATATCATCCAATTTTTTTATAGTCGATTCGACACTCATATTTTGTTGCTTTCATTTCGTACCTGTCTTTTCTCCCAAATGCATAAGCCAACCGGGGTATCTCTTTTTGTGGGATTTCTCTTTCATTTTTATTCCGGGTTTTAATTTTATCTCACTGGCTTCAAAACCTTTCAGGCTAATGTTAAGATTGGTTTTACTTCTAAAAGGACTGACGAAATATTAATAACTTTGTTCGATAGTTTCTCTACATTATAAGTGCATGTTGATGCTCCAGTTTATTTCTGTACGTGACATTTTCATTTATTTTTTGATGGCTTTTCCTCTAATCAGCACAAATTTGTATTTTGGTACACTCGCCGAACTCCTGGAGTTCGAAGTCAGGGATCATATGAGGACAACATAAAGAAACTTGCTGATTTCAGTACGGTAAGATTTGCAATATCGTGGGATCATTAAATTGCTGCTGAATTCTTGCTTCGTTGTTAGCTTTCTTTCTTATGACATTCTTTTGATCTGTTATATATAACTGTTATTTATATGTAGGTCGAAGGATTCTGGGTCTGCTATTGCCATCCTGCTCGCCCTTCTTCTTTGCCAGTTCCAACAGATTTGCACCTTTTTAAGGAAGGAATCCGCCCTCTGTGGGAGGTAGAACTTAAAATGCCTAACCCTGGTCCTTCAGTGTAAATTTGCAATGACGGCTCTGTCTCTTTTCAGGATTCTGCGAACTGCAATGGTGGAAAGTGGATTATACGATTCAAAAAGGTTGTGTCTGGTCGTTTTTGAGAGGACTTGGTAAGTAGAAGTCTGCTGATAATTTATCTTCTGTTTTCCAGTAAACAATGACTCTGTCTTACAGGGTTAAAGAAGGAATTCAACTTAAATCTCGATGGAAGCCAAAGTTAACAAAATACTGATGCTAATAGTTATGACCTTTTAATTGATCTAAAATTTGAAGGAATTCAGATTTTATCATTCTCAATCACATGCCTGGGTCCCCTCTCATGTTTTAGCACTTTGCTCTAAATAGTGGGCACTCTGTTTGGATATCAAAATCATTACCCTGAGTAACGTCTTTGCGCCGAGGGGATATACCTATTACTGGATCTATCTATGCAAAATGATGTTAAATGTGCAATTTAGGAAAATGTCATTTTGAAGAAATAAGATGCTATATTGTCTTGATTGAATGAATTGTCCTAGATATTGTTAATTCAACAGCCGTCCCTGTCAAATACATTCATTTTAGTTCTCTTCATAATGGTATAAAGACCAACTCAATCCCCTTTGGAGTCTATTTTGCCTGGCGATACATGACTCCATGATTCTTGTGTTTAATTAGCATATAATTTTACCGTTGGGTTCCAAATCTTTGACACAATGTCATGTTTGGTTCAATATGCGGCTGTAAGTGCAGGTTCTTGCTTTGGTGGGTGACCAAGTGGATTGTGGAGACAACATATGCGGTGCAGTTCTAAGCATTCGTTTCAATGAGGATATATTGAGTGTTTGGAATCGCAATGCATCTGACCATCAGGTTGGCATTATCACTCTTGAGTCATGCATTTTTAACGGTAATATCTCCTGGAATGCATGCTTGTCTCTAAAATGTTGATGTCCATGCCAGGCTGTAATGGCTCTGAGGGATTCGATTAAACGTCACTTAAAACTTCCTCATAGCTATGTTATGGAGTACAAGCCGCATTATGCCTCTTTGCGAGACAATTCATCTTACAGAAACACTTGGCTGAGAGGATAGTAGGGATATAAGGGCAAGCCTCGCGACTTTCTTTGTCAAGGCACTGCTTTTGGCTCATTTTTTATGATGTGGTTACTGTCACTTGGTCATCAATGGATGCAGTTAATGATAGTTTTGGGTGCTTCAGTGCCGCTGCCTCTCTTGAACATAACCGAAGGAAAGCAAGAGTTGTCATCCATTGTACTGCAGAGTTTGAAATCCCTGCTTTTCTCCTCTCTGTTTTTTCTGTTTTACAGAAAAATCTTACGAAAACTATTGAAAGAAAGAATGACCTAGATTTGCCAGCATCAGTGAGGCAGCAGAGAGAGTGCATTAGAGGTTCTAGACTCTGTATATCATCCCCAATCGTATAGTTCATGTCTGAATCTTTCTTCTATGTAAATAAATTTGCGGAGACTTTGCTTCATAGTATGTTTAAGGCCTTGGGATGGTTATACCTTTCAGATGGCTGCTACATTAATTTGTAGCGCGTGGTTTATGTGGTTTCTTCATTTACTACTTCGTTTGTTTAGATGTCATATGAATATTATAAGCTCAGACATCAAGAGCAGCATTTTGGTTATGCAACAGCGCAGCTAAATAGATAAATGTGATATCGTTTCTCTACCAGGTCAAATCAATTCAAAAATCGTTGTGATCCTTTGTCCTAACTATCTACGTTCCTTTTGAGATCACTAGGTCTTAAAAGGGATTATAATTCTTGGCTCCGATGCTATTGATTTCCAAAAAGATTATATTATTTCTATCGGTCACAAGTAAAAATAAAGGATTAATATCAGAATAAAATTTGCCTTGAAATTTGTGATAAGCAACTCAATTGTGAGTTGGTTGAAACTGACTTTTTTCTGTAATCTCTGTCTAATCCCAATCCAATAAATGAATGATGCCTCAATCTCATTTGGCACATGATACGTGGAGGGGACAACCCAGGAAAGGCACTTGAAGAAGCAGCAGCAGCATGCTGTGCTGGGTATTGAATTTGAGGTGAGATATTTAGCGGACCCCTTGATATTTGAGGAGCGAAGATAGGGATGATGACGAATCATAGAGCACGCTGGCCTGACAGTGGCTGAAGCACCATCGCTCTCTCTCGCATCATTTTTATTGTTCGCGTTATGAAGTGAAATCAAACTCTGAAATCTCCAACATTTTACCATTTTTTTGGGTTTCGCTCCTCTTTCCCAACTATCGAGTGGCTGTTACCAGTTGTTTCATCATCCTCTTTTGTTTCAAATTTTGGGTTGTTGACGGTGCTTGAAGGTGGCGTTGCTCGTTCGGCGGCTACCTCCTGTTATAAATATAAATATAAAGGTTAGTTAACTAATTGAATAGATAAAAAAATAAGTTAAATTAATCATTTATAATAAATAGATGTTATCTTTCTTAAAATATTTTGTTAATTAAGTTTGTTGGTTAGGATTATCATTATTAGAATGATATCTTAGAAAAAAAAATAGATAAATATAAGAAACAAAGTAGATTAGGTTCTTATATTTACAATAAAAATAAAAATCAAACAAAGTCTTATATTAAGGAACGGAATATAAGGTTTTTAATTCATTCTTTTCTTTATATTTATCATTTATATCTACATCAATTTACCTAATTTATAAACCCATATAATTAAATGTTATAAGAATATTTTAGAAAAATTGTCATATTATTGTAGTTAATTAATTTATTTCATTTTAAATTTATTGAAATTAATTCAATAATTCTTATATTAAAAGGTTCGTAGAAATAGTTTATTCATTTTGTTTTATACAGTAATGAGATTTTTTTTTTTTTTTTTAAAGAACAGAGAACAAAGACGAGAAAGATGGCCACGATGCGCAACCTCCAAAACTGATCAAAATATACAACACAAAAAGGATGGCGCCAAGTCATGGGACCCGCTTTAATTTGTAATTTTGCGCCGTTCATTAATTATTAAGTAAGGGATTGAATTGACAGTTAAGGATTGGGCTTTTCTATTTTCCCTTTTCCCTTTGCTATTTATTTATCAATTATAACCATTACCATTGGCTTTCAGGCCTTGACTCGCCGTGAACGTTAAAGAAGGAAAAAAAGAATCCCTCTCTCTCCCCCCTGTTTTATTTTTCCAGTTATATATGTATTGCAACAGAACGATAAAAGAGAGAGATTCAAAGAGGGGGGGAGATGAGAGAAATAATCAGTATTCATATTGGTCAAGCTGGAATTCAGGTGGGAAATTCATGCTGGGAGCTTTATTGCCTTGAGCATCAAATTCACCCCGATGGCTTGATGCCCAGGTATATTTCTTTTTGCTTTCATTTTGTTTGTGTGGTTTTGACCCTAAATGTTTCTCCAGCGATTGAAATTCTCCTACTGTTTTTTACGATACATGTCTTTTTACATCCGTAGAAATACATTCTTCTGGTTAATTTTGGATGTCATCCTTTTTAGCTCCGGTGTTTAAGTTTACATTATATTTCATTTTTATTTTTTTTGGTTCCAAAATGTTGAGAATCTCACCGAATCGAGTCTTTGAACTTGATCTTCCTTTAGTTCTCTAATTTACATTTTAATTTTTACCTCTTAAAATTGCCTATCTCCCTCTTTTTTTTTTTCTTAATTGTCAAGTTTCAGATCCTCCTGTATTCGTTTTATCTTTCTATGATAATTTCTGTTGAGTAACATACTAATACTTATCAAGCAGTTGACGCTAGATTTTTTTTTTTTTTTTAAATTATAGTTGAACTCTGTTATTTCGCTTCCCCAAACATGTGTTTGCAGATATGCCGCTGTTTCATGTTACAGTTGTTATTAGCCGAGATGCTTCTTGCATTGAAAGACATACATAAAAGAGGACTGGAATTATAGCTATTTTAATGGTTATGGATTTAGCAATTTGCCATTGTAGCGAACTCATTATTTTTAACGTTCTGTGATATTGTTTTCCCCTCTCTTTGGCCCAAATAATGTTCGTTTACCTACTTGCAGTGATGCCTCAGTTGGCGTTGCAGATGATGCTTTTAACACCTTCTTCAGCGAGACTGGTTCGGGCAAGCATGTGCCAAGGGCCGTATTTGTTGATCTGGAACCTACTGTTATTGATGAAGTAAGGTCTGGTCCTTACAGGCAACTCTTTCATCCTGAGCAACTGATTTCCGGAAAGGAAGATGCTGCCAATAACTTTGCAAGGGGACATTACACTGGTAGCTCCATTTCCAGCCCACGTCTAAATTTGCCATTACTCCGTTTTACTCAACAGAGCTACTAATTGGCTTATCTGTGCTGCAGCTGGAAAAGAAGTTATTGACCTATGCCTTGATCGTGTGAGAAAATTAGCAGACAATTGCACTGGTTTGCAGGGGTTCCTAGTTTTCAATGCTGTTGGTGGTGGCACTGGTTCTGGTCTGGGATCATTGATCTTGGAACGATTATCTGTAGACTATGGGAAGAAGTCAAAACTTGGCTTTACCATTTATCCTTCTCCTCAGGTGCTTGCTTGAAATCCTTAGCAGATATGAATAGAAGAAAAATGATTTTTTCAGTTGAGCTTCAAAAGCTGCTTAACAACTTCACATTGCGCCCTGTGCTGACTTTTTGACCTTTTTTAGTCCTAACAATAACCTTTAAATAATCAAATTTCTTCCTTGCCTAGGGAAATTGTAATGGGGAAAACTTCATATATACTACCTTTGGTGCTTAATATAAAGTATATTTAACTTTTATTTTGGTTCTAAATATAAAATCCCAATTCACTTTGTTTTTTATATTTATCCATTTTTTCTAAGATAGTTCGTGTAATAATGATAGTTCTAGCCAATATACTTGGTTAGCAAAGATATTTTAAGAAAAATAACATCTATTTATTACAAATAATTAACTTAACTAATTTTTTAATTTATTTAAATTAATTAACTAGTTTTATATTAAGTACTAGGGGTATATAGAGGATATCCTGTTATTAGAACAAAAAATGTAATATATATACACTCTAACAGTTGTGCTGCTGCCGGAAAGGTAAGCAAATGATATTGGCATCTAGAAGCATAAAATTGTTGACGCATGTTCCCATTATTGCCCTACTTCCTTTGATGGCTTACTAGAAAACCTGAGGATATTGACTCTCTGCAGTGCCTTATACTGTTCTAGTAATGTAAATGCAGATTTCAACTGCAGTTGTTGAACCTTACAACAGTGTCCTTTCTACTCATTCTCTTCTTGAGCACACTGATGTGGTTGTGCTTTTGGACAATGAAGCTATATATGACATCTGCAGAAGATCATTAGACTTAGAAAGGCCAACTTACACGAACTTGAATCGCTTGATATCTCAAATCATCTCTTCCTTAACCACTTCCTTGAGATTTGATGGGGCAATTAATGTAGATATCACTGAGTTCCAAACTAACCTTGTGCCATACCCTCGTATCCATTTTATGCTCTCATCTTATGCCCCTGTAATCTCGGCTGCAAAAGCCTACCATGAGCAGCTATCAGTTCCTGAGATCACCAGCGCCGTCTTTGAGCCATCAAGCATGATGGCTAAGTGTGATCCAAGGCACGGAAAATACATGGCATGCTGCCTCATGTACCGCGGAGATGTCGTGCCCAAAGATGTGAACAGTGCTGTTGCCACTATCAAGACAAAGCGGACCGTTCAGTTTGTTGACTGGTAATTGAAATTCCCTGCCTAATGGAATTGCTTCTGTTGCTGCCATTCTATCTTTCTGATCACTTATATACTATGGATTTTCTTGTTCCTGCCATACACCAGCCGCTTAAATTGGGGGAGTGAAGAGGAGAACATAATAATAACCTCTGCATATGAAATTCTCTTTAACATAACCTGAATCTGAAGGCTTGATTTTCGTGACTAATTGCAGGTGTCCTACGGGGTTCAAGTGTGGTATTAATTACCAGCCTCCAACAGTGGTGCCTGAGGGTGATCTTGCCAAAGTGCAGCGTGCGGTCTGTATGATAAGCAATAACACAGCAGTGGCTGAGGTTTTTGCTCGTATCGACCACAAATTTGATCTGATGTATGCTAAGCGAGCATTTGTCCACTGGTACGTGGGTGAGGGAATGGAAGAAGGTGAATTCTCAGAAGCCCGTGAGGATCTTGCTGCTCTTGAAAAGGACTACGAAGAAGTTGGGGCAGAAGGCTTGGAGGATGAAGAAGAAGATTACTGAAATCAAATCTCCTTCAGCATTACCTGCCTACATCTCTTCTTATCCCTCTGTATTGTATCTCTAACACTGCACTGCCTGTTCTTGCCAATCTTTCTGGTGTTGTGGCTTTGTTATTGATGATGATTCCCAATTAGAGGTCGATCCGAGATTACTTATCTCCAGGATTCATCTCAGTTTTCGAATCAATCCCTTGCTTCTTTTGCAAATCCTACGTCCGGTTTTTCATCATTACCAATATATTATCTCTGGTATTTAATATAAAAACCAGTTAAATATGTTAATAAAATTTGTCAAATTAGTTATTTGTAATAAATATGTGGTATCTTTCTTAAAATACTTTTACTAACTATATATATCAGTTAGAAGTACTATATGATGAAACATTTAACATATGTAACTATTACAATGACTATTTTGAAAAAATATATAAATATAAAAGACAAAGTGAATTGAGTTCTTATATTTAAGATCAAATTAAATGTTAAACTAGCTCTTATATTAAGGATTGGAGGTAGTACAATATAGGATGTTTTTCTTGTTTTTAAATATAAGACTTTTTATGAAAAAATAGTAAATTATTTATTGATATTAAAAAATGTCCTTTATAAGTGGGTTGCCGGCTTGCTATAATATTTATTGCAGAGAGAATTAACATTATATTTGAAATACAAGGGTAGTTTTGGAATGTCAGGCTAACTTTTGAGAAAATCAAGATTTTCAACCAATTTGCTTACTTTGTGTAATTTTTTTGGCCTGTCTTAATTTGTGCAATTTGATTAAGAAGAGCTTATAAAAATTTAAAAAAGAATGGGGGGAGCATTAACTATTTTGGCTTTTATACAACACACAACGTTTGGCTTATTAAACAATTAGTTTCCAATGTTTTCTTCCTTTTGTCACTAATTAATTAGGATTAGATGTTTGTTGAACTAAAAAATGTATAAAAAATTAGGAGTGGTAGTTATAAAGTTTATTTAAGCTATCCCATACGAAAGCAAAGAAAGATTCTCTCTCCTTCCAAGTTTAAAAACACCACAAAGAAGAAACATCATAAAAGAACTAGTACAGTTGAATAACAATAATAAAAAATACTTATAAATGCAATAAGAAAAAAAAAGTTTACTCATTAAATTGCAGTAGCCCGTATGGATATGCCTGCCTCGTCGTGGTCGTTAAATTCGTTTCGTTTGACTGAAATGAAAGAAAGTAAAAAGAGAAAATTTTTCAATGAACTTGATTTAAAAAATGAGATTAAAATTTTATATCATACTTTTTAAATTTTTTTAAATTGAGTTTATTAAATTTTTTCCCTTTCCCCTTACCTTCCAGTTTATTAAATAGCTTTTTTAGGCTATTTGTAAGACTTAATCCTGTCTTTGTTGCTTCCACGTAAAAGCAATCCTTTTATTTATTTTTAAATTATTAGTTAATAGTTTATTCAAGAACATACCTAGAACCAAGCACTGAAGGAGTTGTAATCAAAGAGTAATTCAATATCATATCTATGAAAATTGACCTGTTCAACTCGACTTTTCCCCCTCAATTTTGGCTGAGAATTAGGAGATAGTTTCGGGAAGTAGGACATGGTCCCTGTATTTGCCTCGGGAAGAATGGTTCCATGTGATGCTGACCTTAATTCTATATTCCGGCAGCTTGTATTATACTTTTTGTTAGACATCTCACTTTTAATCCAACTTCTTTTACTACTCTCTCCATGTGCTAATGAATAAATATAACCCACATCAAAAAGAGATAAGTTAAGCCATCTACAGTCCCAGCTCCAGGCTCACTTCACTATTGATGGCTCCACAGTTTGGATTTGGCTAAATATGCGTCATCCGATGTTTTCTTTAATTTGAACTTGAATTTCCGTCAATCTGCGTTAGTTTGTTCTTCACTGTACCCATTCTCCCATTTCTGATTCTACATGAAACCTTGTACGGTTGCAGTTTTAAAATTAAAAAAAGCTTATTTTCACTTGATGGATCATCCAAATCATGTTTCAACAGAAGCATATAGAGTTAGAGTTATAACTCAATTTCTACTTTGAAGTTTTTTAATTCTTTCTACTCCACAGTTCAGCTATTGAAATTATCCAGCTGGCTGTGCTTGCAGGCTTTTCTAAATATGCCTCATTGTGATCTTCATGAGCCAAATGGCATAAAAGGATTGAGAAAGTACAGTCTATTTTTAAAAAGGAAAAATATTAGAAGACCTATTGGGTCCACAAGGGCAGGTAAAACTGACGTCCTTCAATGGTGAGCAAGAGGTGAACATCTCTCTAGAAGTGATTAGGGACATGATCTCAATTCTATCATTGTTTCTTGTTGCTCGTTTTGTTGATGGTCTTCGCATGTCTTGAAGTTTCTTTATAATATTTGGTCATATTTCTACTGGTTGACCCCGTAGGGTTGGGCAATGAAACATTAGTAATCATCTGACATTACATAATGTTATACCATGCAGAGAACAGTATAGTGATTTATAGAAACAAAAGCATGAATAAGAAATGCATGCTTTGTACAGAGAAACATTGGACCTTTATATAATACGATCGGCAAGATTAACTTTTATTGGCCTTTTTCTCGTATCAATAAATACACAAGGAAATTCCGAGGAAATCAAATTACAATGCCTCCAAATGTCCGAATTCTACTGCTAAAGGTAGAGATAGAGACAGTATTCACGTTTTAGAGATCGGGGTCAGCGATGAAGGGGATCAAAACTGCAGGGATATTTGACAGATTGATTACTAAAAAAGTGGTCCCTGAAATAATTCACATAACCTCCTGCTGACATTTAGAAGGAAGTTAGAAAAACAGGATTCCAAACCTCACTAAAGTTATCTGCTGATGTGATCCCAACCAAATCCTAGATCACAGTTTCTCCCCCAATTTTAGATGATGGTAAAGAAATACTGAATTAGATATTAGAGATCAATATTTCAATGTCCTTTAGACCGTCCAATCTAACAGAACAATGAACACAAGGGTGGAAGATCCCACAGAGCTTCATTGGAGTCCTGAACAGTTTCCATGTACTCTTGCACTCCATTAATTGCATAGAGTGAAGCTGATATTTGCCTCTCAACTTTCATCCTTTCAAATTCTAAAAGATCCAAGTCAGCAACATTGGACAGACCCCCATCAGTCTTGGGAATATCTGAAACCTGAGCAAAAGGAAAACGATCAAAAACCTGTCCAAAACCACCCCATGAAAGATTGGACGTGGAACCCAACCCAAATTCCTCCTTGCAATTGCTCATATCTGGTCTATAAACATCATCAAACAAACAGGCATCTTGGACTGTCCCACTGGAAAGAGAAGTGTCGCTGTGGTCAACACTATTGCTGGAACTACTCCTAATACTAGGAGTACTAGTAGTGCTAGTATTGGTGCATCTGGTTTTAGAGGCAGAGGCTGCTACCACACGATCTTCTTGTTGTTGTTGTTTTTTAGTTGCGGGTTTTTTGTTGTTGAGCAGATTTCTGATCCGAGAAGCAAGAGGAGAATCCAAGGAGACATGGGTGATGAAGTTGGTGCGAGTGTTAGCTCCTCGAAGAAGGCAAGCAGCTTCATCATAAGCTCTGGCTGCCTCCTCTGCAGTCTCAAATGTGCCAAGCCACATTCTTATCTTCTGGGTTGTGTCTTTGATCTCAGCTACCCATCTCCCTGAAGGCCTCTGCCTCACCCCTACAAACTTGTTTGTGTTGCCGCGGCTTCTGTTTCTTCCTTTGAATTTCCCCACTTTGCTGATTGGAATGCCTGCTTTCTGATGTTGCTGCTTTGGCTGCTGGAATTGAATTTCCATGAGAGAGAATTCTTATGGGATTTGATTCAAATAAGTCAGAGAGGGATCTTAAGATAATAGAGGAAGGCTATTCTTCAGCTTCATGTAGTTATTTTGCGGGTTGTGAGATTATATATTATTCAAGGGTTGATGAGAATATTGAGAGCAAGTGGGTTTGAGATGCTTATATTTTAAATGTGTGTGTGATGTTGACAACTTACCTTTCAATTGCTCCTTTGACTTCCAATAAAATGACCGCCATACCTGTCTTGTTTGTTGGAGTTACTTAACTGGATAATGTCTTCTCACACATGCACCAAAAGAGAATAATTTCTTCTTAACTCCAATTATCCCTGATTCATGGATACTGACTCAGATTTCGGCCGTGAAATATGCCCCAATGTAATGTAAATTTTTTTTTTTTTTTCAGTTGTCAGAAACTAAGCTCCACTGGATCAGTCAATAGATTTACACCACTGATTTCAATAATACCGCTGCACTATTTAAGAACTTCCTCCTTTTTCTAACGAAATGAAAAAACAGAGGGCACCATTTTCATGATTGAATGAAGCAAATGAGAATACACTACACTAAAATAGAACAACTAGCCATGTTTAACTAAGAACCCTACTTAGCAATGCCACAAATCAGTGCCAATTGGTCCATGTCCAGCCTGGAAAATTACTCTAAAGCCACGGTAAAAGAACATGCTATGTCATAGAATCACCAAACCATCAATTAAAAGAACAAAAGTAGAAAGAGAACAAAACGATAGGTTAGGATTAGGGATGAGGGTACCAAGTCAATGTCCTTCGCTTCTGCAGATGCAGCTGAGTCAAAAAGAGTCGAAAGGATAACAGTGAAGGCACGACGGAGCGCCATGTGGAGCCTCCAGAGCGATCCTGCAGACACTTCCATAAACAAAGAGACAAAAAATTAAAAAACAAAACCCTTCTCGCCTCACACTACTGTGGCGGACCACTTCTGGGTTTATAGAATTTTATGTTTATCAATTTGTTTATTAATTATACCTTGTCGTGCGAGCTGCGTTTGTTGTAACCTCCTCCCCACGTCATGAACAATTTCTCGCTGCTTTTCCCTCCATTGTTATGTTTATTTAATCCTAAGATTCTTCTTCAGTCTTAACCCATAAACCACACTTAATCCTTGTTTATCACATCATTATCTGAGACATTGTGATAATATAATTGTGTTCGTCTTTGTTGATTGGTTGAGAGAGACAATTAGCCAACCTAATAAGAAATTTCAGTCTTTGTTTTTCTCTTTGATTTAAATTTTCGTAATAAAGTTCACGTTTGTTCTTATGCGTTACCGACTCGGGGAAAATGACCCAAGCATTTCTATATCAGTCAACTTGGCTTGATAATAATAATAAGAAGAAGAAGCCTGAGCTTGCCCTGCTTTCCGCTTTCCAGAGTGCTGCACCAGGTTTTTCACTGTTATTTGTTTTAAATTTTGATCCTAGCCTTGTTCATAAAATTCAGATGGTTTTAGATTCAAATAATGGACAATTTTAAAACACATGTTCGACCCCATTTTAGTGTATTTTTATGTTGACTGGCTCCAGCAAACCTAACATTCCTAATTTATGTTCATATAAATATTATATATGTTATACATATTCAATAGTAGTATTCCTTGTAAATTTATTAAGAAACCGCATTTTTTACAAGTCTTCATTAGTTTGATGACTAATCTCAGATTCCTGCGCAGCAAAGTGAAAATACAAGTTGTTGGATATCACAAACCAAATGGAGAAGGGCTCGAAAAACTAAAGACTGGGCTTGACCACTTCCAAGATGGGCTTTCTCTTTGGGCCAATGAATGCTGAGAGTGGCAGCATTAGGTTATCCCTAAGGTCGGGGTGAAAAAAACAAAAATCAAATCTAGTGATATTAAGATATCAAATCCTACCGACAAGAGTTGATCTAATGGGTAAAGAGTCAACTCATAACTCACAAGATTGTGAGTTCGAATTCTGCTACCAATGTGAGGAGACCTTGTTGGTGAATAATTTATAAATACTTCTTGTAAGTGTTTAGATCCAACTCACCTAAACTTTTGATGTACAAAAAAAAAGATATCAAATCCTGCATAATCTATAACTACCTTCATAAGCACTTTTTAAGCTTAGAGGTATACCTTAGTTTTGGTGAGTCCCATGACCTAACTTACCTAATTTTTTATGTATA